>NC_000073.6:112543874-112753874 GCF_000001635.26 Mus musculus | reverse complement strand
AACAACGACAACACCACCGCCCAACGTGGCAAGGCACGGGATGTAATCTCGGGAACTACATCTAGACACAATTCTACATCTTCCTCAGCCCTTGAGCATTAGCCCCACCCCAGAAGGGACCGAGAAGGAAGTAGCCCTAAGTCAGAGTTTCACAGATTCTGAGTCTCTGTTCCAGATGGAGTGAATCTATAGGCGGCTTATCAGGCGGACTGGCCATCCTCAGTAGGCGGGAGGAAGGCAGTGCTGGATTCCCAGCTCTGTCCACAGCTGACATCACCGTGCAGTCTAATTAATTCCTAATGAATAGTGAGGACACTCGCTGACTCACCTCCCTGGGCAGTGGGGAGGAATTTTGGGCACTAATGACAGTTAATTGCTTTTGCATATGTAAAGTGGGGCATGTAATTATTTTCCTATCATTTCAGACACTCACAAACCTTTCTGACAAGTGGCCTAATCACGTGAGGCTCAGCAGCCAGAGGGGTGGAACTAAAGACTATGTGTAATTGTCAGAGAGGGCCAAACTCTTAGAATGAAGAAATGCCTCTGAAGCAATGTCTGCCACACAGCCAGCAGCAACCAGTGAACACTTTTTGTTGTCATGAGTTCCAATAAGGAAAGGCTAATCATAATTACACCTTTCAAAACTCACCTTTCTGTCCCCAGAATCCCACCGTCATGCCAATACCTCTTCACTAACCCACCGTTCCCAAGCACCGGCTGGAAGGCTTGGCATTACCATCCTCAGACACTCCATTCCCTAGCTCCTCCCAATCTGAGTATATGCCCAGGTGACAACTCAAGGAAACCTTTGACTGACTTTTTAAGATACAGCTCTTACCTCACGGTTACCCAAAGGAAAAGCTAAAGGAACTAGCTTGTCTACTCATGAACCAGTGAGAACAGCAATCCCGTCCTTCACTCCACCTCCATCTGAGGGGACCGCAGTTCCTCTTTCCCTTGTAAATTCCTCAAAAGAGATGCAGCCACCTACCCAGTGTCAGGCAGTCGATGCCACCCAGCCTCTCCAATGCAAAAACCTGACAGAAAGACACAGTGAACTCTGTAAGAAGCAGACAGCAGGCTCAGTCCACGCCCTCTAACGTGAGAGTTAATACTGATTGTCAACTTGACAGGGTCTAGGAGAAAGATGGCAGATCATCTAGGTTGGGTTAACTTCCTGAGACGGGAAGGCTCACACTAACCATGGACGGTACCATCCTTGTCCTGCGGTCCTGGACTGAGTAAAAAGGAGAAAGCTCAAGGCGTATTTGTTACTCTCTGTTTCCTGGCTGCAGACTTGGTGTGAGCAGCTGCTTAAATTCCTGACAGGGTGCCTTCCTGGCCATGATGGGCTAACCCCTTGAAATGTGAGCCATAAGAAACCCTTCCTTCCACAAGCTGTGTCTGCCAGCTATCTTGTCACAGCAAGAGAAGCGTAATGAATATGCCCAACAGACAACTCTCCCTGAGAAACAGACTTCAACACAGATGCAGATCTTTCCAGCGCCAAGAGATGACCACAGTAAGACTTCATCCACCAGCAGCCATCATTGTCCTGAGAGGAAAACTAGCAACCTTGCCCAAAGGTTAACAGACAAAAGCCCAAGAGTACCCGCTGAATTCCAACGGGTCTAACAAACAAACACTGCTCAGGTAGACAGGTCAGCCATAATTCACGCTAAAAATAAAACACCAGAAAGATTAACACTTCTCAGGTAGTAACCTATATATAACCCTAATCTCACTTGCTCAGAAAGTTTGGTTCACTCTCAGGATATCTTAGCACTTAGTGGACTGGAGAGATGGCCTGCCCATTAAGAGTTCGCGGTACTTTTACAGAGAACCAGAGTTCAGTTCTCAACACCCATGTGAGGCAGCTCACAACCACCTGCAACTCCAGCTCTGGGAAATGCTACACTTCCTTTAAGATTCCAGGGTAGCTGTATTCACGTGTGCACACTTCCACACTGAGATACTCACACATGGTCTTGTTCTTTTAAGATCTGAAAGTAAACAATTCTTATTTTTATTTCTTTTAAATTTTTATTTTTATTGAGTACTAGTGTTTGTCTATATGTATGTGTGTGCACTACATGCATGCCCAGGGACCACAGAGGCCAGAGGAGGGTGCCAGATCCCCTAAAAGTGAAGTCACCAACAGTTAAAAGCCAACATGTATGGTACAGTAACTTGGTCCTTGGAAGAGCAGCCAGTGCTCATAGCTGACCATACATCTCTGTAACCCAACAGCTCATACTTTAAGACATACCAAAATAAATATGTACAATGTGTTTGATTAAACCCAATATGGAACCAGCATTTCCAAAGAGTACACCTTCAAGCACACACCTGAAGTGATCGATGCCTGTACGTGAACACCACACTGAGGGACAGACATTAGCTCCCTATTTTGTAATAGACCCACCCAGTGTACTGGCTGGTTTTGTATGTCAACTTGACACAGGCTGAAGTTATGACAGAGAAAGGAGCTTCAAAGTGCTTTCATGAGATCCAGCTGTGGGGCATTTTTCTCGGTTGGTGATCAAGGGTGGGAGGGCCCCTTGTGGGTGGTGCCATCCCTGGGCTGATAGTCTTGGGTTCTATAAGAGAGCAGGCCTAACAAGCCAGGGGAAGCAAGCCAGCAAGTAACATCCCTCCATGGCCTCTGCATCAGCTCCTGCTTCCTGACCTGCTTGAGTTCCAGTCCTGACTTCCTTTGGTAATGAACAGCAGTATGGACGTGTAAGCTTTCCTCCCCAACTTGCTTCTTGGTCATGATGTTTGTGCAGGAATAGAAACCCTAAGACACCCAGTGTCACTGGTTGCTGCCAGCCAACTTAATGACATGTTGGCTCTGAACGCACACCAGAACCCAGCAGCTAACCTGCCCAGATGTGCCCCCCTCCCTGTGATTTGGAAGGCCCACTCTGCTTTAGAACTATCACTCCACTATATGTGGGGAGAACAATCCTTGCCTTTCTCTCCAGCTTCTGGGCCTCCATCAGTACTGACGGTTTTGATGCACATGCTACAGGGAGCAGAGAGGGGGAGGAAATCCACAGCGCTTCTCTCACTGGGTCATAAGTTGGACAACAAGGAAATCTTGAACCAAGGTGGCATTCTGAGCTGTTGAATTAAGGAGCCCATGCCCTGCTCCCAGCACTTGCATTAGATGCAAACAGCTAGGCCCCAACACACCTGCCTAAGCTAAGGTAATCAAGAAACAATCACTTCACACTCTTCTTTCTCCTTCCCAACAAACAAGGGCAAAACTCAGGCCACCAGCTTGAGGATCCTTTTTTAAAGGATCCGAGCAGACACCCTGACAGCCTAAATCATGCTTGAGTCCTAAACATGATCCCTAAACACCCAGGGCACAGAATCTGATATTGTGCGATCACTAGGACCTACGGCAGTGGCCGTTAGGACACTAATGAAAATCGGACCTAGATAAAGCAGCGGGTAAGACTTACTTACCTGGTGCAGCAAATCTGCACCCATGCAATTCTGAAGCTCAGGCCGAATGGCTTACAATGGCCTATATTAAAACTCCCACGTCAGGCACGGTGGCACAGCCTGTAACCCCAGCATCCAGGAGGCTGAGGCCAGAGGATCCTGTGTAAGAGGTCAGTCTGGGTCGAAAAGCAAGTCTGAGAGCAGCTTGGGTTACACAGTAAGTCCATGTCACCAAGGTATACAAACCAAAGCAGTCCCTCAAGGGTCCAGAAACCACCCTACACATACACTTGCACTTGGTGTGTGAGAAGGGAGCATCGTGTTGTCTTTGATTAATAAAGGACAACTTTGTCCATAAATGAATAAGGGTAATCAAGATCCGAATGACCAGAATAAATGACGACCTCATAAGATACTCAATCTAAAAGACTTTAAGTCTGAATTTCAAAAGCAAAATAGTTAAGACTTTACAAGAAGGCCCAGCAGATTGCCTTAACATATCAAATTATTACTATAAAAGTCTAAAATGAGGCTGGCAGTTGACCTGGTAGGTAAAGGTGCTTGCCACCAAGCCCAATCCTCCAGTCAACCTAATTTAATTCCAAGGCTCAACACTAAGGACAGAGAGAACCCTTTGTCCTATGACTTACATACCTGCTCACTGGCGTGCACACGACTGTACATATACACTACAGACAGACAGACAAATATATCTGAAATACTTGTGAGTGGGACTGGAGAGATGGTTCGTTGGTTAGGAGCACATGCTGCTCTTGCAGAAGACCTGAGTTCAGTTCCTAATACCAGCCTGTAACTCCACGTGCAAGGATCCAATGTCCTCAGGTCTCACTGCACACTTGTTTTCATGTACACAAAAGTAAATAAAGTTCAAAACAATAATACTAAAGAGAAAAATGTGGCCAGAAATAGCAAATACTTGGTCATTTGCACCCAGGAATTCAAGGCTGGCTTATGTAGAACCAAGCTTCAGAGGGCGGGAAGGAGGGAAGGAGGGAAGGAGGGAGGGAAGGAAGGAAGGAGGGAGGGAGGGAGGGAGGGAGGGAGGGAAGGAAGGAAGGAAGGAAGGAAGGAAGGAAGGAAGGAAGGAAGGAAGGAAGGAAGGAAGGAAGGGAGGGAGGAGTGAAGGAAGAAAAGGAAGGAGGGAGTAAAAACTTACTTGTACTTCAAGAAGCATTAAGGAAATAAAATTCCCCAGGCATGATGGATGCAGGCAGATCTCTGTGACTGAGAATACCAAGTTCCTGACAGCCAGGGCTACACAGTAAGACCCTGTCTCAAATTTTAAAAAAGAAGCCACAGCTGCAAAGTCACACAACAGACATTCATCTCCTTGACACATAAAAATTTCTACCAAAGAAGAAGAAATCAGGCAGCAAATTTATATTAAAAAAACAAAGGGTCAGACAATAAATGAGAAGGTGTTAACTTACTTAGTTACTAAATACCTCCACAGTGAAGCTATGTGCCCCATGTAGAGTTCGAGGGCAACTTTTACACTTGGGTCTCTCTTTCCAACATCTTTGAAGTCTCTCCTATTGTTTCTGCCTGTGTGCTGCATGTTCTGGGCTCTCTGGCCCAGGAGACTCTGGATGACTCCCATCTCTGTCTCCACTATGGAAGAACTAGAGACCAACTAGAGTTACAGCAGCAGCCTACACATCTCATCAGGCCCTGCGGCAATCGCTTTTACCTACCCAGCCATCTTCTCAGTCTGTAAAATAAAAGGCTAATGCTGACAAGTGTTGTCAAGGATGCTGAGCACCCAGAACCCTCACAGACAGCTGATGAGAGTGTAAAGTACTCCAAGCATTCTAGAAAACTCTTTGGCAATCACTATGTACTACTAGAACTGACACAATGCATACTTGCTGACTCGGCAATTCCTTCCTTCCTTCCTTCCTTTCTTCCTTCCTTCCTTCCTTCCTTCTCACAAACCTCACAGGAGAGGAGAGGTTCTTTGAAGGATGAGTATAAGAACGTTTATATGATCACTCATCAAGGCAGCTAGAGATGCTAAAATTCTTATTAACTACAGGATACATAGATACATAGCCTGCATCATATCCATAAAATGGATGCTAGAAAAATCCACTGTCCAATACGGTCCACATTAGTAACAGGGACATTTAAATGTCAGTCACTAAGATTAAAGCAGCAGCATTTCATGGGCTCAGGAGCCACCCGTGGCTCGTGGCTACAGCATAATACAAAACAGCTAAGAAGTAGTTTTGCCACTGTGAAAGTTCTGCAGGATGTTGCTATTGCACAGTCAATTATGATGTTTGGTGGCATAAACCAGATACAAAGAAAACTCTCCTCTAGGCATCTATTCACAAGTTCAAACACTAACAAGACTAATCCATGAGCCAGGTGCATTGGCACATGCCTGCAATTCCAACACCGCAAGGTTAAGAAAGACTTCAAATTTAAGGTCAGCTTGGACAGCATAGTGAGATCTTGTCTGTCTTTTAGAGTAAGATAATTGAATTAAAAGAAAAGCCTAATCAGCACTTGACTCTAGCTGCATATGTATCAAAAGATGGCCTAGTAAGCCATCACTGGAAAGAGCCCATTGGACACGCAAACTTTATATGCCCCAGTACAGGGGAACGCCAGGGCCAAAAAGTGGGAATGGGTGGGTAGGGGAGTGGGGGGGAGGGTATGGGGGACTTTTGGGATAGCATTGGAAATGTAATTGAGGAAAATACGTAATAAAAAAAGAAAAAAGAAAAAAAAAAGAAAAGCCTAATCAATGTTATTAGCAGTGAGTATAACAGCCTCACCCGGGAGGTTGAGGGTAATGGCACATGCCCATAAGGAGCATAAATTCGTATTTTATTCTTGGTTATAAAGTAAGTTTGAGCCAGCCTGAGCTACAAGAGACTGTCTCCAAAATAAAACAAAATGTAAGTGTTCTCAATGGAAAAATACAGGGACTTGAGATTGATGACGCATGCACTTTTTCTAAGCATGTTAGTTACACTTCACTAAAAATCCTGGTGGGGGAGGGGAGAGCCCAGCCAAGCATGATGGCACATGTACCAAAGGTCACAAATTTGAAGCCAGCCTGGGCTATACAGAGAGATCTTATCTTCAAAGAAGGATGAGGTGTGTGTGTGTGTGTGTGTGTGTTGGGGGGAAAGGGGCAGTGAAGATAATGATATGTATCTCAGGACCGTTCTTATTCTGAGTTACTCAGAGTCTACTTCAGTAGTTTTGAGCACAGTTGTTCTGACTGTAAGATGTTAGATGTATTGCCATGAGCACCCAAGAACTATCAGAAGAACCATCTAGTGAGATCAGGCCTGGATCTTCTCCAACGAGGGTGAAGATGTCACTCAAATACACACACACACACACACACACACACACACACTGCGTTTTTACAAAGATCCTTAAAGATAGGAAAGAGTGGGGGGAGCGGAGGGGAGGGGAGGGGAGGGGAGGAGAGAGGAGGGAGGGAGGGAGGGAGGAAGAGGGAGAGAGAACACCGCACGCACAGTCAGCAAAGGCTTTACCCTCCACTCCAGCTGTCGAATGCACTGAACCACACTGGAGTGCCCTAGGCAAAGTGGAAGGCTATCTGGGCCTTCAAATTTGGGTTATTTCCTAAAGTCTACTTTGGTCCCCTATCTCATAATTTATTATTTCTGTACTTTTCATTTTGCTATACTGCATTCTTTCAAACCCTCTTAAATTCATTCTGAGGATGGGGTGTTCATAAAAAGAGACAGTTCCATCTACTAGTTATTCTCATTTAATGTAATAAAGTCTCTACTGAATGAGGACTATACTCTGTAACTCCTGATCCACAACCAGGTACAAGAGATGGAAGATCACTAAATATACTCTATACGGTGTGCTGGCTAGCTTATATGTTAACATGACACTAGCTAGGGTCATCTGGGACAAGGACTCTTAATCAAGAAGATGCATCTATAGGGCTGACTCATAGACAGGCCTGAGTGCATTTCCTTCATTGATGACTGATGTGGAGGGCTCAGTTTTCTGTAGGTAGTACCACTCCTAGCCTGGGGGTCCTGGGTGCTTAGCAACAGGCTGAACAAATCATGAGAAGCAAGCCAATAAGCAGCACTCCTCCATGGCCTCTGTGTCAGTTCCTGCCTTAGGGTTCCTTCCTGTCTTGGGTCACTGCCCTCACTTCTCTGGATGTGTATGTACACGCTCTATCATGTTGCTTGCAAAGTTGCTTTATGTCATGGTGTTTTATCGCAGCAGCAGAAACTCTAAGACTCCAGTGAGCACCCTATCCTCAGAAGGCCTAAAGGACACCAATTATCCTTCAAGACCCCCTCCTTCCCTCCAAGCTTGATTTGACCCTCCTGCTTGCCCTGTGTTCCCATGGGTAGTATATGCTCAGTGTATCAATGGGATACAGTTTGTCTGCCTTTCACTCTTACCAGTTTGTGAACCTTGGGGGTCTTTCTGTCCTTGATATTCAATAGAATGCCTGTCACATGCTAACTTGATCCCCTAGATATTAGTTCAATGAATAACTAATATACAGAACTGAAGGGGGAATACATGAACAAGCGACTGAATGATACACACACACACACACACACACACACACACACACACACACACACATGAGCGAGACTATTTGATGCACCCAAGAGCACAGGAATGAGAGTCTACTCTGTGACTCAAGTAAACAAAAGTTTCTTGAAAGGAAATAATAAGTTCTATAAGAATATAGAGGCACCAATGTGTTAAAAATCACAGCTAAGCATGAAAGCAGAAAGGCTGGAGCCAAGACACAATAATAGAGTGTCAAACTCTGGAGTGACAAATTCTGGGCTCTAGCTAGCCCTGTGCCACAGGGGCCTCAAAGGCTAGGAACAGAAACTGTTCATAGAGCAGGCCAGAAAACATGGACTGTGCAGACAATTCCAGAAGGAGTGTGTGTGTGTTTTATGCACATGTCTTAAGTGTACACATGTGCCTTTGGAAATGTATATGCACAAATGTGTATCTGTTTAGAGGGGAAAAGGATAAGATTATTTTATCAATGTGAAGCCAGTTTTTAAATCAAAAGCATTTTCAGTGTGGTCTGAGACCAGGAAAACTCCTACATTGTCTCAGGAATAACAATGGGGTGTATTTCTTAAGCATTCCAAATTTACAAATGCATGAGAGAGACAACTTGGGGAGACAGTTTACACAGGTGGCTTGTTTGAACAGCCAAAGGTGTGAACTAATTTTGCTGGGGGAAGGGGCAGTTACTCAGCTCCAATAACTGCTCACCCAACTTTGTCTTCATTGTTCCAGCATATTCCCCTGGTCCCTAAAGAGAGTTTGAGAGTGACAGTGTGGTGACTCAAGCCTCACCTCTCTAGGGTGCTATGCTAGAAGGCCAGCAAAGGCAACTAAAGCATGAGCTAACCAAAAACACAGCAGAGAGTGACTATTGTCTCTCTCTGTGACAATGAATTACTCAGTGAACACATAGTCTATGTGAACTTTTAATTCTGCACTTAACAACTAACTGTCCTCTAGCTTTTTCTTCAAAGTTAAAATATTATCACCATGGTAAAGAATAAGTGAGATGGCATAAATAAACAATCCTATCATAAGGATTATTATAAATCCTTAATAAATTGTACGTCTCTGCCATCAACAGGCAGCTGTGCACTGCTTTAGCTTGATGCATACAGACTAGTGTGAACACACTTTTTTCTTTTTAGAGACTCAGTTTATAGCACTGCAGGACCTGGAGTGGGCTATGCTGACCATCCTGGCTTCAAACTCAGAGATCTGCCTGCCTCTGCCCCCTCAGTGCTGGGATTACAGGTGTGAGCCACCCACCTGAGTGTTCATGCATCTTGACTTTGCTGCAGGATTCTCAAGCAACTACTGAATAAACGCATATAACAATATTTGATAATTACAGCTTAAATATGTGTCACCTCTGTATAACCAATTTTCAGAGGCAGGAACTATTTTCCATTCAGTTTTGCACCCCTCCTAGCACCTAACACAATTCAGTAAATAACCATCCAATTTATTTAAACATCAGGCATTAATTCTTTTTTATGACTTTTAAGAAACCAAGCCAGGCTTGGTGGTACTAGCTTGTAATCCTAGAACTCAAGAGGAAGAGGCTGGACTGCACTTCCCGGCCTGCTTGGGCTGAACACTGAGACAAGGAGTAGGGGGTAGGGGGTAGAGGGTGGGGGTGAGGTGGGAGGGGCAGGGGAGTATGTGGTGCACACAAAATCTCTCCTCACCAAACAAATTTCAAGGATTGATTCAGGCATACCCTACCTAGACTAGACCCACAGAACAAAAGCAGTAACTTGCTGACTTAAAAATATTCCTCATTTCCCCAAACCCCAACTGTATTCAATAACTAATCCTTCCAGTCTTGGCTTCAAGGCTGAGCCCCCACCTCCTATCCCAGTAGGGCCCCGCTAAGCAGTGATCTGAAGTCCTCGCTAGTGACCCGGCCCCTCCCCCAAGGCAGCTGCTCTGCCTGGGTGACTGCAACAGCACGGACCCAAGCACCATTTTCAACTCAGTCTGAGTCCCGAGGCCAGGGGGCTGCTCTAAGTATCAGGTTACTACAAAAATAACAGCAGGCCAGTCGACACCCCTGCCAAGTGCGGGAGGGAAGTGTTCAGGAGGTGAGAAAGGAGCCGGGGAGGAAAGGAGGCAGGCGTTAGAGTGAGTGTAGGAAAGAATCCCCACGGTGAGAGAGAGACTGCAGAATTCCTACCTGCCTTCTCCACATCTCCACTGTGGACCTCACAATCTCTAACTCCCTCCCTCAGAAGCCAGAGGAACTCCATCTCTGTGATACTTGACCATTTGGAAGGTGCTTTTGAAAACTGTTTCAGGGGCAAGCTGGAGAGACGGTTTTCTTTCAACAGCATACATGAAAGTCAGATTTGAGTCAAAGGTTTGTACAAGGATTGCCAACTCTACAAATCCCTGATGCTGCTCAGCTTTAATGTAATGTTCTCAAAACCAAATTCCAGCACCACAAAGCTAATTAGGTCTGCAGGAGGAGAGGCAGGCCTTCAAGAAAGAAAATGCTAGTAAAAAGGCATTTATTCGCTGTTCTGTTCCTTTCTAAAATGAATTCAAAGTTCACTCCCGTGCCGCTGCCCTCGTGCGCACAGGTGCACAGCCAGCTTGATGTGGTCTGGCCCAGCCTGGCCATTTCAAATAAAGTGAACTTCAATCACTCCTCAGAGTTCGCACATTATTGATTCTCCATCCATCACTCTTTCATCTCAGTTTGCTCCCCACACGGCCTCTTTAATTGGCTCCTGGAAACTGTTTTATAAGTGGGTGGGTGTGGACCCAGCACCAAGTCTCTCCTTTGGACCAGGCAGGTAACCCTCAAGACCAGGCCATCCATTGGGCAGATTAAGTCTACCACTGAAACCCCACAAGTGGGAAAGAAACTGGGAATACCAGGAAGGCTGAGCTAACTCCAATAAGCATGGGAGACTCCCAAAATGGGGGCGTGAACAGATCACACTCTCAGTGTCTAAGATTTTAAAAAAAGGAACCCTAAGTTTTGGATTTCGTTTTTGGGTTTAGCTTTCTTCATATTCTTGGGGTCCTCATGCAGCTTAGGAGAGCCTTTGGTTGTACATATTATGTAGTCAAGACTGGCCTTGAACTCCTGGTTACTAAGTCTCTACCTTCTGAGTACTGGGATCATGAGCATGTACTGCCTGGCTCCAAGATTTCCTTTTAACTTTTGATGGGGGGAAGGACCCCCAAAAGTCACATGGCTTTGTAGCTGGTTTATGTTTTATGTTAAAACAAAGGGATAACGAGTATTCTACAACACAGCAATATTCTAAATAAGGAACTACTGGAAATGCTCAAAATAAGAAAGATTATTTTTTATAAAGAATATTTTAGTACAAGCAAGCCACAACAGCAGTAGACATGCAGACAGGCAGAAATGATGGGATTTCTGGTTTTGGCTTTTTTCTTTTCTTTTTTTCTTAGCTTGTAAGATACAGCCCCTCTCCCGGTTAAATCAGTGAGGTGCTCCAGAGGACCCATTAGCAACAATTCCATTCTACAACCCAAGCCTAGTTCCCTAACACAGGATCCCATCTACCTGCCCCCACAGTCACAATCAAGACACTCCATGCGGAGCTCTGCACACCATGCATATATCAACCAGCTCGAAGTTCTGTAAGAATCCTGGTGTTTACCATAAAAGCTCTCATTATTATCCCCGCTCTCTTTGCTTGGTCAGTGTGCCTGGCCACTTACAGGAGGATGAGAAAAATACACAGGCTCAACTCATCTTTGCCCGGCCGCGTCTCCCAGGGAGCCGCTGATGTCTCTGCAGCACAATGCCAGTGCACTGGCTGGCTGGGTTTAAAATTAGCTGAGCCCTGGAGGGCCATGGGTAACCTTCTGACAAGGTTAGCCGGAGAGCTGAGCACGGCTCAGAGAGGGACATTAATAAGAAGCCAAGTGGGGCCTTTCAACAAGCCCATTAGGGCCTCTCGGAAGCCTGCGTCTGGGAGAGCCAGGTGGCAGCACGGGAGGTTGACCTAGGCTCTTATTTTTATCCCATCGAGTCAGCGGCTTCCTTTACAGGCCATCAACACAACCTCCATCGTGCCTCCAACAGGAGATTCATTCAACACATCCTCCCACAAACTGGATGGTCTGTGCTTTTAAGACATTTAACTGGATTTTTTTCTTCAAATCTAGTATTTGAGGAATAGCTCTCACCATAAACGCCCGTCCCGTGGAACATGGAGGAAGTACCAGGAAACACAAACTACACTGCACCATCAAGATACTCCATGTGAACCATGAACTCCAGGGTTTTTCTTCTCTTTGCTTGGTTGGTTTTGTTTTGTTGCATTCCTAACTTGCTGTCACCCTGCCTTGCTCTTTGGGTGGTCTCCAGTCCACCTAAAACCTCACATTCTCCTGTTCTCCTAACTAATACTGAGCCTGAAAACCTTTCCCCCACTGTTAGGAAAGATGTGTGTCATTTAAGACCATATTTGTTTCAATGTTTCATTTTATGTCACATTCAGCTTTCTGTCCAAAGTTTTCTTGTAGTACCAAACATTTGCCCTATTCTCCCCACACCCTATTCACACCCCCACCCACGTTATACACACCCACACTATACACTCTCCCAAATACACACTATATTCACCCACACACATAAGGCTCCTTTGTATAGCCCTGCTGTCCTAGAACTCCCTCTGTAGAGCAGGCAGGGCTGGAACTCAGAGACCTCTGCATCCCTAGCACTGGGATTAAAGGCATGCGCTGCCACTGCCACTGCCACTACCACCACCTGGCTGCCAGACATACCGAGAGTCAAAGGGCAGGAACAATTGGAAGTAGAACACACACACACACACACACACACACACACACACACCAAGAAGGAACAATGTGTATCCCATAGCTCTGATATCAAGTGCTTTCTGCATAAGTAAGAGTGTCTCAGTTGATCAGGACATCCCCTCAAGTCTACGGTGATACTTTCCAAACAACCTGCTTGAAGATCAGGCCCAACCTTCAGTTCCTCAGCAGCGAGCAGAGGCCTCCAGCCCTTCTGAACCCTGCTCCAAACAAAAGCAGGTTCCCCACTCATCCCTCAGCACACTTCTCTGGCACAGCAATGCTGGTTGTCTAAACATCAAAAACAAAACAACACTGCCAGATTCGGTAAAGAGCTTGTGCTCTGAGCACCACAAGGATCCTGCCCCTCTCTCCAAATGCCCAGCTCCCCTGCCCCACACTGAACCAGTACAGGGGCCTCTGTGGGGCTGTTACTGGGATAGCCTCACAGAATGATAGATACTACTTTAAATGCCCTGTTCATAGACTCCTTTTTACTTGAGACTTGCTTTTTAGAATCATGCTAACGTCAAACCATTTTTCATGTTTAAAGGTATAGGGATGAGGCCTCACTCTCTAACCTAGGTTAGCCTAAAGCTCACTGTGTAGCTAGGGTGACTTCAAATTCACAGTGATGCCCTTGCCTCCGCCTCCCAGGGGTTTAAAACCTTTATCAGCATCACTTTGACGTGGTTTCTTAAATTCCCTAATACTTCCTTTTAAAACACAAAGATAGCAACCATTAAGAATACTCTTACCAACACACTAACTAGCAACTGTTTCTGCTCAACACACAATAGTCCCCATATGTAGTGGCTATTCCTGGTTGTCAACTTGACTATATCTAGAATGAACTACAATACAGAATTGGAAGGCTCACCAGTGACCCTAATCTGGAGGCTGGAAGATAGAAGTTTCTGACCTGGATCTTGGTATGGAGATCTTGAGGCATAGTGGCTATGGATTCCAGAAGATTAAGACAGGGAGATCTCTGAATTCAAGGTCATCTGGGATTAAAGGTGTGCTACACCTTCTACTGGAGACTATATAAGGACATTGGAAGAAGGAAGGCTCACTCTCTCTCTCCTTTGCCTGCTTACCATGTGGGACCGAGTAACTGTTAGATCCTTGGACTTCCATTCACAGCTGCTACTGACCATTGTTGGGAGTTAGACTGCAGACTGTAAGTCATCAATAAATTCCTTTACTATATAGAGACTACCCCATAAGTTCTGTGACTCTAGAGAACCCTGACTAATACACCTTAGACAGAATAATCATAAATCTCAATGGCATGGAGAGCCCAAGGGTGTCTGCTTGGATCACAAGGGACTTTGGGGAACGCTTGAATCTCCAACTAGCCTCTGAGCAGAGCTTAAGCAAAGGGTAAGAAATGCTGAGATTTGGTGCTGAGCAGGACGCAGGTAGAGGCCAGCCTTCTGCCAGAACCCTCCCCATCTGGACTTACCCACAGCAGCACTAGAAGCAAAGCACTGAGCACAGCCAAGGGCTGGACACACGACTATGCGTCTGTAAACCCAACTCTCCCACTACTGTAGGCAAAGCCCGGTGCTTTTCCGTGGAAAGGAGCAGATAATAGCATGTGGACTGAGTTTCATTTCCTTGCAATGTTTTCATCTGTCCTCTAGTGGAGATGCCAAGGCAGGCAAACCAGCCAAAAAAGGGAAGAGAGACAAACAAGGGGCCCGTATAATCAGACTTTGAAAGCAGAGAGGTGCAAACCTGGATGTAGTTCAGCCCAGCCCAGCCCAGCCCAGGGGCAGGTCTCAGCCCCAACCTCGAGAAGCTCAAGGAGGGTGCCCACCCATCTACACTGAGGAGGAATAAACTCCATAGTCAGAACCACTGTGGAAACGAGAAGCAAAGCTACAGCTTCTATGCCAGGCTAGCAAGGTGCTAAGCATCCTAGCTTGGTTTCTATTGATTCGATAAAAACCATGACCAAAAGCAACTTGGGGAAAAAGGGATTTTATCTGGCTTGTATATTCCAAGTTCCAGCACCAAGGGAAGCCAAGGCAGGGACCTGGAGTCAGGAGCTGAAGCAGAAACCATGGTGGAAGACTGCTTACTGGCCTGCTTACATGGCATGCTCAGCCTGCTTTCTCGTACAACCCAGGACCACTTGCCCAGAAAACAGTAATCAATCAATCAATCAACCAATCTCTCTCTCTCTCTCTCTCTCTCTCACACACACACACACACACACACACACACACACACACAATCCCACCATGGGCTGAACCCTCTCACATCTATTATTAACCAAAAACATTCTCCACAGACTTTGCCTACAGATCAATCTAATGGAGACATTTTCTCAACTGAGGTTCTCTCTTCCCAGATGAATGTAGCTTGCTTGTATCACGTTGACCAAAACCTAATCAGCACATCACCCCCACAGTGACATTTCTGCAATATATACTTGCGGCATTAAGACTTGATCTTCCGGAAGTTAATTTTCTAGTATCACATGGGATCAATATAGAGCTTTGGATGCCGGTACTCAGCGTGTTAGGATGCCATCCAGTTGATTAGCGTTATTTATCACATTAGATATGTATCATCTCTTTTTAAAACTCCAGTTTTGTCATTTAAATATATATTATCTTTTTAAAATATAATGTCTTCAGATTTGTTTGCTGTATGTGCGTACCTAGGCACCCTGGGCACACCTGTGGAGATTAGGAGGCAGCTTAGAGGGACTCTATTCTTCTCTCCCCTACTACCATGTGAGTTCAGGGGAATGGAACTCCAGTTGTCAGGTTTGGTGGCTAGTACCTACACCTGTAGAGCCCCTAAACATACACTAATCCTAGCTACTATCACTGTGCTATCAAACAGATGACAGGGTTTGCCTCGGCCCTACCTGGAACTCCCATCATCTAACAACCATCTCACTGCCTAGTCTTCCTGTGCTTGATGCCCGTCTTGTGGCCACCACCACCCTGCCTTCTACTTTTGTAAGTTCAAATTCCCACATTCTTGGATCAATCACGGTTTTATTATTTTGTTTATCTCCAACATAACTATGAGATAGAGATGTAATCTTTCCTTCCAGTATTTGGAAGGACAAATAAAACTTTTAAAACATTAAATTACTTACCCGAAGTCACACCACTGATAGAGATAAACTTGAAACTAACACCAAGTCCTGCGTCCTTGAACCTCAGGTCTAACTGTAACATGAGGTGCTAGCACTCACATCACTGGAGATAATCAATAGCTACAGGCTGTCTTAACAGGAATATATGAGAAAGGCTGGGAAAGGGAAGGTTGTCAAGGAGGGTCAAGTTCACCTTCTGGTCTACAATGAAGATCAGAAAGATTGTGCCTGAGGTGTACCAGTTCTGCGTGACATGCTTTGGGGACACAAAGAGCCAGTGAGACTACGTATGTATGATTTGAACACACCTTAAACTAAGATCACAGGAGGACAAAGCTACCTTTCAGCTCTCAAAAACAGGGGAAGGCCAGCCAAGCACTGGGGAGATGGTCCAGTCAGAACAGTGCGTGCCACGTAATAGTAAGGGCCTGATCCCCAGAATCTACTAATAATTTTCTAAAAACCTGGGGACACGAATGCACACTTGTAATTCCAGTGCTGGGGAGCAGAGGTATGTAGAGCCTAGAGTTCACTGGCCAGCCAGTTAGTCTACTGGAAAGATCAAGAATCACTGTAGGACCATGGAGAAGAAAGTGGATGGTTCCTAAGGAAAAATATCCAAGGTTTATCTCTATGCTCCACACACATGCCCTCACATGTGTACACACACACACACACACACACACACACACAAGCACACAAACACACACACACACAAACCATATTTTTTAAAAGCTAAAGGCAAACATTGGAAAAGGCAGGTCCAGAGCCAAGCTGATCACTGGGGCACACCAGAACTAAGATGCAGGCAAAACACATTGCCCTTTTCTGCTTTTCCGCATCCTTAATGGCCAGGAAAGTCTGACACTGCCTGGCTAAGAAAGAGTCCCTGCCTCTGAGCTTTCTTCCTACACAACACCAACCTTTGTGGTGATGAAACAATTAAAATCTACACTGGAAAATATACACAGAGCTCAAGTAGAAGCAGATGGAGAAGCCACAGCAGGCAGTGAGCACATATGCATCTTCACCACGAGAGAGGGAAGGAGCCACATCCAAGCCAACTTACGGCAGTGCTTTCAACCACAGCAAGCCGGGCATGGGGGCGCAGGCCTTTAATCCCAGCACTCGGGAGGCAGAGGCAGGCGAATTTCTGAGTTCGAGGCCAGCTTGGTCTACAGAGTGAGTTCCAGGATAGCCAGGGTTATACAGAGAAACCCTGTCTCGAAAAACCAAAAAAAAAAAAAAAAAAAAAAAACACAGCAGCAGACCTTTAAAGGTGGCTCACACGTCCATGGCACGATGGTGAAGAAGTCCCACTAACACTCTGACGGTAACTGTGGAAACCTTGCTAGCTACACTGACAACAGCCTCAAGAGGCTTGAATCCTGTGACCTCCTAAGGAAGTTACCACTACAAACTATTTACACAGTACTGCAGAAGGCAGGAGAGACAGGACACCTGAAAGCTGTCATAGCGCCTCCACACCTACATGCTGTGGCACACAAGCACCCAAACTCAAACACAGCATACACAATGCTCAAAACGAACCAATTACTTGAATCCTTTTCCTTTACAACATCCACCGATCCAAGCCCTCTGTTTGCACCACATAAACATGCATGACGGGTTTATCACCTACTTTAGGTAGCTCAATAGTCAGGAAAAAAAGACAGACACTGGTGACAGGAGGAAGAGAACGAGTGTGTTGGGCACAAATACTTCACACATGCTAGGGGTAAAAATGAGACCTTGAATATTCATACTTGAAAAATAAGGTGAGTCTGACAAATGCCACAAGATGCTGCTATGTGAAATAAGCCAAGAACAAAAAGATCAGAACAGTAATGACCTCACTCATACCAGGTGCCTCAAAAAAAGCAGACAGTATCAAGTGTGTATATCACAGGTTCTAAACATGAACGCAAGCCAATGGAGGAATCAATACGATGCCTGAAACATCTTGCCATGAATCTATCCGTCCATCAACAGACCTACATTTCTCTTGAAGCCTTCCTGGGCACCCAAATCTATCTGGACAATACTGCTGCAAGCTCCCATCCCACCACAGCCTTGACTGCTGCATCTAAACACCTCCCTGTTAAGACTACTGTCCAAGTTAGGGTCACTATTGCTGCAATGAAACTCCATGACCAAAAGCAAGTTTGAGAGGAAAGGGTTTATTTGTCTTGCACTTTCACATTATAGTCCATCACTGACAGAAATCAGGACAGCAACTAAAGCAGGGCAGGAAGCTGGAGGCCGGAGCTGATACAGAGGCCACAGAGGAATGCTGCTTTCTGGCTTGATCATCATGGCTTGTACAGTCTGCATTCTTTTTTTTTTTTTGGTTTTTTTTTCGAGACAGCGTTTCTCTGTGTAGCCCTCCCTGGCTATCCTGGAACTCACTCTCTAGACCAGGCTGGCCTCAAACTCAGAAATCTGCCTGCCTCTGCCTCCCGCGTGCTGGGATTAAAGGCGTGCGCTACCACGCCCGGTTCAGTCTGCATTCTTTTTTTTTTTTTTTTAAACATGTGCCTTAAATCTTTATTTTTTTCCCACATTTTATTAGATATTTTCTTCATTTACATTTCAAATGCTATCCCGAAAGGCCCCTCCCCCTGCCCTGCTCCCCTACCCACTCACTCCCACTTCTTGGCCCTGGCGTTCCCCTGTACTGGGGCATATAAAGTTTGCTAGATCAAGGGGCCTCTCTTCGCAGTGATGGCCGACTAGGCCATCTTCTGCCACATATGCAGCTAGAGACATGAGCTCTGGGGGAACTGATTAGTTCATATTGTTGTTCCACCTATAGGGTTGCAGACCCCTTCAGCTCTTGGGTACTTTCTCTAGCTCCTATATTGGGGGCCCTGTGTTTCATCCTATAGATGACTGTGAGCATCCACTTCTGTATTTACCAGGCACAAGCAAAGCCTCACAGGAGACAGCTATATCAGGGTCCCTTCAGCAAAATCTTGCTGGCATGTACAATAGTGTCTGCGTTTGGTGGTTGATTATGGCATGGACCCCTGGGTGGGGCAGTCTCTGGATGGTCCATTCTTTTGTCTTAGCTCCAAAATCAGAAGATGTCCCAACTGGTAATAAGGACACATGTTCCACTATGTTCATAGCAGCCTTATTTATAATAGCCAGAAGCTGGAAAGAACCCAGATGCCCCTCAACAGAGGAATGGATACAGAAAATGTGGACAAATTTACACAATGGAGTACTATTCAGCTATTAAAAACAATGAATTTATGAAATTCTTGGGCAAATGGATGTATCTGGAGGATATCATCCCGAGTGAGGTAACCCAATCACAAAAGAAGTCACTTGATATGCACTCACTGATAAGTGGATTAGCCCAGAAACCTAGAATACCCAAGATACAACTTCCAAAACACAAGAAAATCAAGCAGGAAGACCAACTCGTGGATACTTCATTCCTCCCTAGAATACGGAATAAAATATCCATGGAAGGAGTTGCAGAGACAAAGTTTGGAGCTAAGACGAAAGGATGGACCATTCAGTCTGCATTCTTAAGAGAAACTAGGACCACTGGCCACAATGGGCTGGGCCCTCCCTCATTAGTCACTAATTAAGAAAATGCCCTACAGCCAATCTTATGGAGGCATTTTCTCAACTGAGATTTCCCTTCTTTCAGATGACTGTCCTGCTGACTTAAAACTAGCCAGCTCAACCACCTTCCCAATATTAAGCTCAGTTAAGGCAGCATCCTGTCTTCCTGTATCCTTCCCTGGGACTCAGCTCTGAACTGCTCATCTTTAAGCAATACTGAATCCACACAGGAACTGTTGAAGGCCAGGGAACAGGGGTGTGCTGGGGGGCTGGTTGATCTTCAGAGCTCACACACAGAGCCTCTTACAGGGTGGTCAGTAAGGTGACTAAAGACCCAGCAAACATAAAAGAGCTTCAGCTTTAACCCAAAGCAAGAGGATCCCACTGCAGAGGAAGCATTCAGTCAGTCTCCCCCATTTCCTGTTGGAGAAAGGGAGTTATTTGTGAGTTAGGTGATTTCCAGAATGTCTACATTCACAGAGGTCAACCTCTCTGCAATCATCTCAGAGCTCAGGACTAAGCCTCAGATGCAAGGGACAGTGCGGGGCATTTGACAAGTGTCACCTTTCCAGGTCTCTAGGATACAACTATATTTTCTCTTTGCAAGAACAGAAGTTTAAATTGAAACTTGATCCATTGTCAGACACCTATTCTTTGGACTAAAATTAGAACGCATTCGTCACAGCTGCTAAAGCACTCGCGCTACTTAGAGGTCAGCTCTGAAGGGACTGGGTGGTGAATACTCTCCTGCCTGGATTCAAGTCCTTTCCATCCCTTAAGGCTGCCAAACATACTCCTCCATCGTCCATGGTTCCTGCCATCTAACTATCTATATGTCCCCGCCCAAGCTATTCCAGAATCCACACCTCCAAGCTTACGTTTAGTTTATACTTCAGGTAAGAGAAACAAAATGTCTGGCTCAGCCACTACGTCCCTGTTTCCCTCCAACCACTAACCAAACAGTTAAGATGGATGCTAAATCTGCCTAGGAAAACCTGGGAGGGACCTGAGCCCTCCCTCCAGACTCAAGGCCGGGGCACTGAGGGGCGTAAGCACCTGCCAGCATGTCTCCACAAGAGAAATATGGCGGCAAATGGTGGGGAGGATGTGGAGAGCAGAACCCTTAACACACAGTGGAAGTCAGCTTGGAGGTTTCTCAAAAAACTGAGAAACAGAGTTAGCACATGACCCTGCTATTTCTTTCCTTGGTACACACCCCGAGAACCCCATATCCTACCAGACATTTGCACCCCCAGACTTTATTGCTGCTTTATTCACTATAGCAAAGAACTGGGATCAGCCTAGCTACCCATCAACAGATGGATGGACAACGAAAACTCTGGCACACACTAAGAAATGGAATACTATTCAGCTCTAACAGAAAATGGGCTAATTCGGAAAGTGTAAGGTTACATGAGATTACACGGTCTCAGAAAACAGCATGTCCTTGCTCGTATGCAAATCTAGCCAATAATACATGTACATATGCAAACAGATGTATATGTGGGTACAGTACAAGATGAAGAAAAGAACAGGAAAAAGCTAAGTACTGGGGAATGAGGCTGGACTGAACGTAGGAAACTGATAAAGTTATTAAAGGAAAAAAAAGCTAATTGTTCTAGTTCTAATTCTGCATAGATCCCCCCCCCCCCCGTCATGGATAAGTACAGAGAAACACTGATAAAGTATAGAATCATATGTAAAGATCCAAGACTTCAGAATCACTATTCCAACTGCAATGTATAGACTTTGGATCTGCTAATTTGGGTATGTGATATGGGGGGAAGGGGTGCTTTTTTAAACAAGGTTTCAATCAAAACGTCACATATTGGTTGTCCTGGTATAAGACTAAGCAGCCTTATAGTAGGCCTGGAGTTAGATTCCAGTCAAGTTATGTCTGTATTAGATAATAACAGGCTGTTCCTTCCCAGACGTCATGGTAAAGTGATGGAGACACAGCAACAGGGAATATAAAGGCACCCTAGTACCAATAATGATGGAGAGAGATGGCGAGAATGGAGAAAGCAAGAGAGGCTGGGGTGAGGATGCGGGTGTGTGCCTGTCACACATTATTCAGGTATCTTTCTGTCTTGGTTACACTTGTAACCCCAGAATACAGGACAAAGGAAATAAAAACACAAGAGGGAAGGTAAGAGAAGAAAAGGGGTGGGGGAGGGGAGGAGAAGCAGGGAGCTAGGAAGACAGAGTGTGGACCATGACCCAGGCCTGGAGCTCTGGGTCTGAACCAGCCACATTTTGCAGCTGGGCTCCAGGGCATTGCAGTTGCCCCTGTGAAAGACTCAGTGTCTTATATGGTCTTGGGAGGTCCGTGATGTAAGAAGTACAGAGAATGCAGGCCAAGTCAAAGACATTTAGGCCAATTCCTGCTCCTGGAAATGCTTCACGACTTCCCTGTGCTGCCTGCTGCCCAGAGCTGGGACCAGGAATGACCCAGAACCACCACGGTAGGGTGGGAGGAAAGCGGAGGAGGTTTGCCAGCTTATTTTCCTTTCCTTTCCTTCTCTGTACTCCTTTTCTAGTGAGGGAATGAAATGACAGTCTCAGGGAATGGACTGAAAAGGGACTGGAGGAGGGGCGGTGACTCCCTGGCTAAGCGTGCGGCACGGACAAGGAAGATGGTGCGTATGAGATGGAAGCCTTTGTACTCCTGAACCATAAAGGAGAAAGTCCTTGGAAACCTGCAACACTCCCACTCCTGCTTTTCTGGACTGCCCCCAAGTCTGGACACGTACTCTGAGTTCTTTTCCCCCAATCTCTGTATTTGAAATTCCTTTATGAAAGTGTAAGGATAACTGCAGAATGTTAATATTTGATCAGCATAAAAGATCTACACTAAATGAACCTAATTTTAGATCTACCTTTTTTTTTTTTTTTTGAAAAAAACTGTACCTGTGTTTTGAGATGTTTCTGAAACAGAGGTCTGTCTCCAAACATACGTGTATACATGTACATTCCCCATGTAGGTACCTGCTAGGTAAATCAAGTCAGCAGTAGGCTTGCACCTTTGGCCTGGTCATGGCTGAAGGAAGTGGGCCAAGCACCGCCATGTACATGGGGAGGCAGGAAAGGTCACCTGCATCTACCTCATACACTTGCATGCTTGCCCTGCATACACACTAAGGGCCCACCCAATGACAAGGCCATGGCAATTCCCAGAAGACCACTGAGCACGATTAGATAGGTTAAAACTCTCCTACAGGTAGAGTTGAACCCCTATGGAGCCTGCCTCAAGAGAAGTCTTCACATCAGCCAAGGGAGTGAAACCATCCAAGAGGCCCGTCCACCCCTCTAGCCTTCCCGTGACCACCCACCCTACCAGACAAGAGTAATGGACAGTTTCTCCCCAGTTTGGAGACAAGGACAAATTGTGATTTTTCATTATGTAAGGCTTCCCCTTTGATCTATAATCCTGAGTGCACTCTAGAGGCTTATTCAAGATATAATGATAACAGTGTAACCAATGGATGGGCATTGTTGGGATGGCCTGAGAGCTGAAAAATTCAGATTCTAGAGCCTGTCCTAGAGTCCAAATGTGCATTTAGATGCACACACACTAAAACAAGGCGGGGCTGATGCTTGGGGCCTGGGGAACCCTATTGTACCTCACTGGTCCGTCACTCAGCCCTTCACCAACTCAGGAACTCCACTGTAGCTCTTACATCTTGCCACATTATCTCTACTAAATGGGAAGACTCCCTTAGTGTATAACCGTCCTGCCTGCCCCCAGAATTCAGCTACACACAAAATAAAAGCCTATGGAATCCCGGCCCTCAAATGCCTCCCAGGTGTCAGGCTGAGACACGCCCTAACGATAGCCAGGCCCCACGGTTTGAACAGAGCCCTTCTATTTCTGCAGGTGGCACATTCCAAAGATGCTTCTTTTTACAAAGCATGGCAAGAATTCTACACTGAGGAGGAAAAGAGGTTAACTAAGGGCCTCCTTTTCCCCTGAGGACAGGAGAAACTCAAACCTCTCCCAAAAGAGGTTTACATTTTAAAAATATATTTATTTTATCAACCACAAGCTTGCAAGTCAAACATCTCCTCAAAGATGTTTTGCAGATAGGGATATTCTGGGAACACACTGGAGGCAAGTGTATTTATGCACTACCATTATAAGACTAGCCTGAAGGGATGTGTATGTATCAGAGGCTAGCTAGCCACTCCGACAACTTATTTGCCTGCCTGCTGCCTATACCGGGTCATAGTCACCTTATGCCCAGCTGTCAGACTGTGTCTCTGGTCGTCTGAGAGTCTTCGGGCTAGCCTGTGCTATCCTTGTTAGAAGGGGCGTTATGCCCCATGTCTGCGACAGGTAAACTGGTGGTGGGAAGCAAAGGCAGGTGCTGAGTGTTGCTGTAAGGCCCCTGAGAGTAAAGAACTAGACCGACACAGATCGGTGGCTTCAATGTTCCAAGGGGGAAATGTAAGTGGGAATCCTGGCAGATAAATGGGTTAAGACCACAGCACACACAAACACACATACACACACACACACACACACACACACACACACACACACACGTTTGGTGTTTTGAATCAGATCACCCTGTACATGAGGGATGCCTCCCACAATACTCCTGGTCACCTACTCCTTGATCTGGTCCCTGTATTAGCAGCAGAGAACACCTTGGGTGCAGGGCTGTGGCCAGCTCATTATCACATCCTATAGCCCAGTAGATTCCTCACCCATCTAGGTTTCTGGGGAACAGCAGTCAAATGGCAATACACTTATCAAGCATAAGCAAGCTTCAGAAAGACTGAGAACCAGGAAGGCCTGGAAACAGGCTTCGATGTAAACGGTGAGGGCATTCCTGTCGCCCAGTAAGCCAAGCACAGCACAGAAGGGATTTTCTTATCCACAGCACCTCACAGACACACCCCATGCACAACCATTGTGTGTGGACGATGTTTTCTGCGCACTAGACTCTGGCTCCCCAAGTAACCACAATTCTTGTCTAACTTGGGAAGCATCCTCAGTAGACAAGCTGGTGTCTAGAAGATGTTTATCTTACTACAAAGAGAACCACCGCTCTCATGGGCTGAGCTTTTCACTGACGATTTGGGAAACTACACCATAGCCTGAGAGCTTGCAAGCAGGGTTTGTGATTTGTTCATTCAGTCCTGGTGAGGGACTGAATGAGATTTGTAGACAGGGGTACTATGTGGTTTATGCTGGCCTCACAACACAGTGATTCTCCTGCCTCAACGCTTCATGAGTGCCACCATGCCCGGGTTAGATATCTATTTTTAAATGTTTTTCATAAACAGTTTAGCTTTATTTCAGTTAAGGCCATGTGAGAAACAGCAGGAAAGCTGAGATGCAAAACACCTCCTTGAGTTATACTCCGAACCCGACTAGTTTACTCTAAAAACTCTTGTCTTTTCCACTAACCTCACTTCCTCTCACAGGTCACCCCAGACCCAGCTTTACCACCCACAGAAACCTCATTTACGGCTCAAAGAAAGCAGGAAAAATTAATTTTAAAAACTATTAGCCCATGTTGAAAATGTATTGACCTTGACTTGAAGGTAACATAAGCAACATTTTGAGTGAGTTATTTCTGCATTTAACCCTCTGTACTAAATCTTCTAAGTCTGTGATCACTTCTATGGCATGTTGCACTTGAGGATAGACTGGGCACCTACCCAGAGCCCAGCAAGCCCAGCACTGGGTACTCCCACACTTCATGGTGCAGGCTTCAAAACAGCTTCTCACATGTGTTTGTTTTTCACAGAGTCTTACATCAGCTGTTCCTGTGCAAACAACGCCTTTCAGCAATACAGGGAGCCCCCAAACGGCAGTACTGATGGCAAAATTTTAGGGTGACAGCTCAGGTTCTATACCTGGGTCAGTCAGGTTTGGCTAAAATGTTTCTCAGGCACCCTTAGGTTGACTGCAACGGTCAGCACCTCATCTGTGTGAATGAGTGACCACCAGCTCTCGGGCTTCTGAGCCGCCTCCCTCTGTCACATACCCATATAAAATATAACCAGCTTTGCAACTGGACACTGTCCTCCACTATCCCCGGCAGCACAGCAAGCTGTTCTTCTCTCTGGGGACTGGCTTTCCTCGGTGGTTTCTTGCTGTGCCTACTCACACCCAGGGAGGGAAGCCTGGGTTGGTCCTCCTCGGGAGGCCTAGTCCCTCCCTTAACACAGACCTGCTGACCTGACCTTCCTAGGGTACAGATCCTTTGCCTCTGCTGCTGTCGGCCACCCATCACATCCAGCTCCTGATCCTGAGTCCCCCATCTCACTATTTTTCTCTCCTGCACACACACACCTCCTCACCAACTAGCTAAGTGCCTTTCTCTCAGAACTGCCGGCTCAACTTTTCTTGCCACAAAATCAGCAGCGCCCTTCTGGGTGCCCAACACTTGGTCTTGGACTTCCATCCCTCGTGATCTAGCCATTCTCTTGACAAAACTCAATCCACTTGAGGACAGCCTCTGGTCCGAGTTTCCATCCAATGGCACTTAGCCACTTCTGTGTCCATTCTGGCCCTCTACTCCCTCCTTCCTTATCTCCAATCTGTAGGCCCCTAGCCCCTATGCATATACACACTACTGGTCTCCACCTTATAGCAGGTCCCCATTATGGACTACACACCTCTTACCCTGATACCAGGATGCCTTCTATGTTGCTTCCTTTTCAGGACTTCATCTCATTGGCCATGGGATCCTCTCATTCTAAGCCAGACCTTGCAACCCCTCTTCCCTGTCTCCTCAAATCTCTTGCTTCTCTTGGACCATTTTCCTTTTCACTGTAATACACCTTGGCCTCACTACAAACTTGATAATCGGTCTCAATGGCCAGAAAATGGCATCCTTGGCTTTCAAATTCTCACTGACCTTGATGGCCTCCACCAAAGCACTGGCAAATGGTCCAGCTCCTTGAAAGCTGACTGTCTCTGGAGCCCACGCAGGTCATCTCCCATCCAAATCTTCCAATACCACCAATGCACCACCTCAACCACAAACCTGCTCCTCCACATCTCCCTACGCTGTCCTCCCCAGCCACATCCTCCACAAGTGCTGTCAACCCCCTTACCCACTGCCCCTCAAGCCGCAGAGAGGCCATTGCCTCCCACAGGAGAGCCCCACAGGCAGCTCTCCCCAGGTCTAGCACTGACAGAATCTATCCTCCCAAAGAAGTAGTAGGTGGGACCTCTCTCTTTACAGGTAAGAAAAACAGCTTGGTTCTTGAATGATGGACGCCCTAACTTCATCAAGGAACTTAGGTACCTTCCCCTGGCCTATAACCTCACTGGCACGACCTCCACCCTCACCCCAGAAGAGGCAGAATGGGACTGGACATCTGCAGAGGCTCTGCAGATGATGTCCTCCTACTGATGGCAATTTCCTTGTGGAGGTGACTTGTCCCTCATAGTGATCCCACTATACCAAACCAATAAAAAAATTTTAAAAATAAATAAAAAATACACAAATTGGTCTCCCAGCAGGGCATCCTGGGACAAGACTGCCTTCATCTGGCAAGGCTTCATTCAAAGGTCCTACCCATGAAGTGGTCAATTTTGACAAGAGAGGTTAGATAGAGGCCAGATGAAAATCTCACTGTGTTCCTCGCGTGGCTCAGAGGCTCTGCTTCACTGTACTAGACCTAAACTCTGAAGAGGGCATGCTTGCCCTCAGTACTCACTTTCTCTCTCTTAGCCACTGACATCAAGAGGAAACCAGAGGCTGGACAGTGGTCCTCAACCCCTCAGAGATCTGCTGAATGTGGCATTTAAGGTATTTTATGAAAGGAAGGGGCAGACAAGGGCGAAAGGGCTGGCTTCCTGTGTTAGGCAGAAACACCTGCTTCTGGCATCAGACTTGGCACCAAAAACCTCCACCCAGACCCGCTTTAAATGCAGCAACACTGGTCTCTGGGCAAAGAGCTGCCCTTCATCTTGTCCACTGTCAGGACCCTGCCCAAACTGTGGATAGAAGGACACTGGAGAGAAAGACTGCCCCTCTCTGCCCTGCAAAGATAGGTCAGTCCCCCAAGTTGCTCCTCCACAGGAAAATCTTTCAGGTCTTCTGGTCCTGGAGCCTGAAGACTGATGCTGCCTTGGGAACTCTGCCTTCCTCTAAACCATCAAGATCACCATGGGAGTCTGGTAACTATCTAAATGGTAGTGCGTCTCTGTCTTTCTTGACTCATGTGGGAGCCATTTGATCTATATTTCCTGCTCACTCAGTACAACTTATCTATCTGGCAGGGGACTTGATGGCCACCCCACCAGCTTAGGGCTACTGGCCCGATTCCCTGCTTCCCCAGGCCCATCTCATCACTCACCCTTCCTCATTATAACCAACTGTTCTACCCTGCTGCTGGGCAGAGACATCATGGCTAAGATACACTTCTCCTTGTCTTTTCATCCAACTTTCTCAGGGGTTTTTTCCTCTTCCTCCCAGCCCCTGAAGCGCCTCTGGCGGTGTTCCATCATTCCCCTAAGAAGCTCTGACTCCAAACCCTACCCCCAACCCTTGTCACCCTCAATACCATATATCTCCTTAAAACATAAAACCTTCCATACAACTCAACAAACATATTATCAAGCCTGCTCACTCGACCTGCAACACCCCTGTCCTGCCCACTCCAAAAGCTGCTAACCCTGCAGTCTGGTGCAGCACCTTAGGATCACTAAGGCAGCAGCTGTCCCTACCCAGCCCTGGTGCCCAATCCCTACGGTCTATTCTCTGGTATTCCCTTCTCACCTTCTCACGTCACCACCCTGGACTTCACCAGAGCAGCATTTCAGCTTCCTCGGATCATCCCCCATCAGGGGTTCCAAGATAGCCTACATTTTGTTTCCAAGCTCTAGACCTTTCTCTTGATTTATCTCCCAGTTGTTTGATTCAATATGTAGATGTGTAGTTAAGCTCCTACTTGTAGAGTGGACCCTGTTCTCATCCCATCAACATACTACTCAACTCAACCTTTAGGAAACAGGATACAGGGGTCTCTCCTTACAAGGTGCAACTCTGTCCCTCAGGTAAATAAAGGACCCAGGTTTTCTGCCGTCTCTTTGCTCTCTCAAGCTCTCTCTTCAGCACAGTGTCTAAGGTCCCTTGATCTTTGCACCACTAAAGATGGGTTCTTTCCTTGCTGGGTCTCATGGGGTACTTCAGAACCTGAACTCCCAACTCTGCTGTTTTCACTTGCCCCTCTATGAAGCAGTTTAGGGGGTCCCTAACGGAGGCCCTAGAACCTATTACACTTGTCACATCTGCCTACTCTTCTCCACAAAATGCTGTCCTTACAAGCTCCTTCTCTGGCTCTACCAAACCTTGATCAACCCTTTATCTCTACACTACTGAAAAATGAGAAATAGCCTTAGGGATCCTGGGTCAGATGAAAGGGCACATATTTGTCCCTGTTTTTTTGTCTTTCCAAACTGGATACATCCTTGCCTATAGGTCTGCTACCAGCAGCCTCCCTATTAACCCAGGAAGCCTCTAAGCCCACCTTTGGTCACTCTGTCCTTTCCCTTGCAGGCTCAAAGACCTCCAGCCACACTTGCTGTTCTATTTTCCTCTAACTCACACCTTTCCTATGCCACTTTTTGAGAGAATGCTAAGCCAGGCGTGGTGGTGCACACCTTCAACACAAGCACTCCAAAGGCAGAAGCAGGCGGATCTGAGTTCGAGGCCAGCCTGGTCTACAGATTGAGTTCCAGGACAGCCAGGGCTACACAGAGAAACCCTGCCTCAAAAAAAACAAACAAACGAATGAAGAACAAAAGAACAAAAGCACGAAAGCAAGAAAGCTAGCTTCCAGTATTTCTCTTGACACCTGCCCACCTCTTAACTCAGCTACACTCTTCCTTCAGGCTACTACCATTACCCACTCCTGTCCAGGATCACTAGACTCCCTCGACTACAAGAATCCAAAGAAAGCTCTTTATTTCTCCTCTGCCACACCCTGACTATAGATGGAAGCTCTTCTCTCAGCTCTTCCAGCGCCTCCAGCTCCTGCCAAGCAGACGATGCCAGAAGCTCTTCTGACCAGATTACAGGATCTGCCCTTTACTACCAGGTACTCCTCAGAAGGCCAGACCTCACAAGGCCTTCACTTTAGCACAAGACAAGACCATCAAAATACAGATTCTAAATGTTCATCCCACATGCTACCCCACCATGCTTCTATTTGGCAGGAGGGGCTTCCCCCACCAGCAAGGCCACACCTATTACCAATGGGCTGGTAACCCTAAAGCGCTGGAAGCCTCTTATCTTCAAAGCAGGTGGCGGTTATTCACTGTTGAGGTCACAGGGCCCCTATCAATGATATAGTTGGGAAATGCTTTAGCTGACAAGACTGTGAAGGAGGTCAGCCAACACCCACCCCTACCTACCTTCCTCCATTCTCTTCCCCGCCCCTCCAAACTTAACTCCTACCTACTCTGAGTCCAAAGACACGCCCTCCAGGCCTCAGGAGCCATTGCAGGACCCCAAGTCTAGCTTCTTCTTCTAGACCGGTACTGTTCCCTGATGCTTAGGCAAAGTCCTTTCTGACAGAAAGTCACGAGGCCTTTACACTGGGTCTCAACTTTTCTACCACCTTCTTCCATCCTAGCCTTTCTGCCCTTTTTAAGACCATCAGCCACGGATGCTCCACCTGTACCCAAACCTCCCACAGCGGGCCTTATGACCCTCTCCTTTCTTCAGTCCACACGGGTTCAAGTGTAGAACTGGATAATGGCCCAGCATTCATCTCCAAAGTTACCCAGCTAGTTTTTAGGACTCTAGAGGTACAATAGCCCCTTCACATTCCTAGTTCTCAGAGACGGTAAAAGAGACCATCCTTCTGGAAAATGTCCTCTGGAACCAGCCCACTCTGTGACTGCCAGCTTTCCTCACTCTTAGACATCTTTTTGGGAACACACGTCCTCCCTCAGCCTTTTACTGATCCTATCACCCACCATTTTACCAGAAGACTGGGTTTATTTGAGAGCCTCTAGCCCATAGGCCCTCAACCCATGCTGGAGCAGACACATCTGGCCATCCTCACCACAACAATGGCAGCTAAACCTCAGGAAGTCTCAACGTGGATCTATTTGTCACAGCTCAAACAGGTCCCGATACCTTTCCATCTGTCACAACTCAAACAGGCTCTGGATCCATTCGCTAGTAAGTACCTCTGTCAGTCAATAGGACCACGAAAGCTGAAGTTCTCTTGTCTCCTGATACTGCTGGGAATTCTCCCTGTCTTCCCCACCACTCAGACAAGGAGACAAACACTTGAGATCCATGCCACCAAGACTAAGCTCATCCTTAGTGCCACCTTCTGCCCAGTCTCTGGATGCTGCCAGAGGTCCACCTGACTTTCAACCCTTTAGACATCCTGCCACCTCCATAGGCTGTTGAAGACCAGCCCCTTACCCCACCTCCCACCTCCACAGTACATGATAACCCCAAATACCTTTGCTTCCCAGAGGATTGGACTGGGGTAGTTGTCCAAATTAAGCGGGTATAAGTACCAGCCAGGTAGAAGAGGGGATTAAATATCTGTAAGTGCTGGCACACAAAATCCAACCACAGGGAGCTAACCTCAACCCAGGGCTCCTAAGGCCCTTGGCTCATGCTCCTCAGCCCTCTGACCTCCACTGTTCATCTCAGAGTGACAACTGCCCCCATTTCCTCAGCCCTCTGACCTCCAATGTTCATCTCAGACAACGGCCCCAATCTCCTCAGATTTTTTTTTCAAGGAAAAAAAAAAAATCAATGAGCTGACCAGATGGTCAGTAAACCAGATTCTTGTGATGGTGTTTGCTCGGGTCTCCCACCATCACCAGGCAGCTTGAGCCCCTGCTGTGGAATGCTGTCCTCCACTATCCCAGGCAGCTCAGCAGGTCTGCTTTGCCGTCCAGGGTGGCTTGGTTCAGCAGTTTCTTGCCATGCCTACTTACAACTGACATTAGCTGAATTTGAGAATTGTAAGGTAGAAAATTTTTACATCTAAAAACCTAATGTTTAATTTTTTGCAAAAGCCTTCAAGTCTCCTGGTCAGTGCCACTCCTTTATGGTGCCTCTTTCTCAATGTCCCTCTACCCTACTAGGAGCACTCGAATGTCCCAACTTCTTCATTACTGTTCCTGTCACTGGCCATGGCAGTGCCTGCTCAACTGTGTTCTCCTCCACTGACTGCAAGTTCCTTGGAGACAGGCCTGCATGTTCTGCTCACAGCCTAAGCCTGTCTCCCAGCCCGGTGGGAGCTCAGCTGATTATTGTGGGCATGCATGGGTTAGATAAGTGAATAGTATCCTCAGAGTCGCTCCATCTGTAAGATCCCCATAGCTCCTTCTGGCTCAGTTAGGATAACATGTTCATGTCTGTGTTGCTGGCACAGGAGACAGGTGCAACTGGACGCTGACACTTGGCCCTCTGCAACTGATTCAGTACTTAAGTATACTTTACAATGCATTTCTCAGACCCATAGCAGACTTTCAGCTTTCCCCCATACCCATTGGTTCTAAGGGGTCACGGTCTGTAGTCCAGCCCAGGCTGATCTCGAACACAGGACAATCCACCTGCCTAAACCACATGAACTGCAGGTACGCTTAAAAGGTAACTTTTAAGTATCTTGTGGTTTCCAGCTAGCCTACAGAACTATAGAAATATACCATAAATATATATAGATATATAGATAATCTCATCTAATTCTTAAACTGCAATGGTCAGCCATTTATGAATGTTTTATTTCATCCTTAGAATATCAGTGTCATGGAAAGATCTTAAGGTCAAGTTTTGGACATTTGGCTTTCAAGGTCAGTACCTTCCCTTGTGATTACAGACACATTATTTTAATCTCTACCCATCTCCATTTCCTCATCTCTAGAATGAGGAATAAAACAAATCCAACTCACAAAACGTTTCAATGTCAGAATATCCCAACTGGAAAGTCAAGAGAATAGTCATTTTAGTCCACATGCCTCCAACTTAGAAAATGCAGTTTTCCTGAATTAAGTAGCAGTTATTAGATAAACTGCTATAGTAACTGTTATGTCAGAGTAGGTGACAGAATGTCACTCATGATAAACAAGGCCACCACCAAAGCCCAGACCCAGAGACACAAAGGCCAGAGGAACCCCAGATACACTTGCAGGCTGAGAGCAAATGGGCTGCAAACGTTGGGGCCTCCTAGGCAGGCCTCACCACGTGATTCACGATAGGACCCCAAGAGAGGTGGTTGTGAGCATGGTGTCTGCGGCAACAGAAATGAGCCAACCTGGAGAGTGAGCAGGGAGGGGAGGCTAGGAGTTCCCCTTCCAAAAAGGGCAAGAGGAGCCCTGCCCCAGTCCAGCCAGTCGGGCCAGGCAGCCCACAGGGAGCTTCCCGCCTTTTTCTTCTTCTTTCTTCTGCATGAACTTTCCCAAACCAGCTCTGCCTGTTTCACGCAGGAACCCGGCTTGCGAGTGCACATTTTATTATTTCAGAAGAAAGCATCTGCAGCCGGCTAGTGAGTCATCTGTAAGCCTTGTCAATCTGCCAGCAGCCTGCTCCTCTTCATTACAAACGTAAAGATAAAAGCCCTCACTGCATTAGCCGCCATCCGCCTCCACAGACAGCACAAATAAATTAATTGTGCCTCATCGCAAACAGCGGAGAGGTGTGCAGGAGGGGGGATGGGCTCCGTGTTTCATTAACAAATTAAATAGCAACAGAGCCACCGCACACCCGGCTACACTGCCAACTTTAGATTCTCCCACCAGGCAAGCACCCGGCCAGCATCACCCAGGTAGAGCGGCCACCATTAAGTGAGGGAGGAGTGAGGGAGGGTTGGAGGAGAGGGCGGCACTGTGAGGCCAGACCTAACCTTGGCATCCCCAGTGCAAGCCTGGAGCCCAGTCACCGAGTGCCCGTCAGACGCTGAGTGCTGCTGTGGCAAGCCCCCCCCCCCTTGCAGGGGGTGTTTCCACAGTTCTCCCCAGGCAAATAAGCAAACCAGTTCTGGGGCCCTGGTATGCATGGCCCAGTGAGAGAGCCTGTCATCAAGGCGACGCTGTCATACTGAGGATAGCAAACATTCCAGAAAGAACAGGGTGAGTCAAGACCAACTTGAAAAACACGTCAGACTCCCCCATACTACCAGCTAGGATTACACCCTCAAACACACCTCTCTGAGATTTCCTGCTTTAGTCACAGGCTATTTGTTACAATGCCGCGATTCTCTTCTCAGTCTATAGTACATCATTTAGGAAAGCTGCGTTGTGAGAGAGTTGAAGGCGTGTGACTAAAAACCATTCCTTTTATGTTTTTATCTCCAAAGACACAAACATAGTGCATGGGGGTGGGGACAGGAAATGGGAGCGGGGCGGGGGGGTGGGGGGAGAACAAAGAGAAGTCTAAAAAGAAGAGGAAAAGACCCCCAACTCTCCGAATGTCACCCTATTAACTCGTGACCTGTAAGGAAGTTAAGATCACAAACAGCTAATCCAACCATAAAATATGTCCAAAGTATTTATTATACAGATGGACATTTGGGCTCAGTTGTTAATTTAGTTGGTTTGTATTTTATCTGTAAAATCCCGGAATCTAAAAAATTCTACATAGGGGGAAAAAAAATTGACCTGAGCTAGCTAGCTAGGAGCTGCCCATAAAAAGCAAAGGAAATAAAAGCTTAAGAAGAAGAATAAGTCAAGCCATATGCAACCTTTCCACGATCCAAGAAAGAACTGAACACGTGCACCCCTGACCCAAGCCTTTGTAAAACACTCAGCATCTGCAGTGGGCCACAATGTTGCAGCACAGTGGAGCTCCAGACACTCCTCTGGAAAACAACTTAGGAGTCAGTAGCCATTGAGAACTAAAAAAATTCTTTTGTCTTTTAACTCATCAAATCCTGCTTCTGGAAACTGACCCTAAGAAAATAATCTACAATCACAGTAAGTCTGCATCTCAAAGTATCATTTATTAACATCATAAAATCGGGGGGGGGGGGAGGGGGAGGAGAGACATCTAAATACCCAACAACAAAGAACTGGGAAAGTAAACTCAGTCAGTCTGTAGGATGCAGGGTGAGACCATCAAAAGTCATCCTGAGAAAGACAGCCATGAGAAAAGCATTTGCTTACGGTCTCTGTGGTGGCAAGCCTACAGATACATGACAAAGCACTTCAGTGTGGGGGTCTACTGGTTATTTTAAAAGAGCTCTCTTTTTTTTCTGCTCTTTTGTTTTGCTTCCTTTATTGTTATTAGAGATTTTTTTTGTTGTCATGATAGTTATTATTTTGGTTTTTTTGTTTGTTTGTTTTGTGAAATAAGGAAAAAAATGTAGGGTATAGAGACAACTGCTTTGCTCACATTTAAAGGAGAATCAACACCAATGGCGCACGGGAAGGGGGTAGTCGACAGACCACACTTAATCCTGGAGCCTGTGTCCTAGCTTTGCCCCCAGTGACATGTGTGACTCCCAGCAAGAAGCTTGAAGAAGAAAAGGTGACTGAGAAGAGGGTTAGAACTGTCTTTAGGCCGGGTGTGGTGGCGCACGCCTTTAACCCCAACGCTCGGGAGGCAGAGGCAGGCGAATTTCTGAGTTCGAGGCCAACCTGGTCTACAAAGTGAGTTCCAGGACAGCCAGGGCTATACAGAGAAACCCTGTCTCTCAAAAAAAAAAAAAAAAAGAACTGCCTTTAGGCAGGCTGTCTGCAAGAGGCTATGAGGTGACAGCAATATCCAGAGATGGTCCACACTGACCACTGCAGTGTCTCATTCCAAGGCCACTCTCCTCTTTGGAAAACAGTTTCTCCCTCAGTAAAAGGAAGAGGTTCCAGCACTGTCTCCAGGTCAGTCCTCTGTTAGAGCAGGGTAAAGGTGAGCATGTTAAAGTGAGGGTCCACAGCCTGCCTTTAAACGAGCTCTCCAGGCAACTCTCACACACACACCAAGGAGCACGGGGGAGCACTGAAGAGCGAGGAGCATGGGGACGGGGCCAACAGCTTCCAAGTCCCAATATCCACACTCCTATGCCCATCTCCCCACCCACATCAAACTGCAGAGGAGGGGTGGGGGCTTTACTCAGAGGCTGGCGCTCTCTCCATTCAACACTTCACCGCAAAACAGTTGTAGTGTTTAGAAGAACAGAGGGCACAAGACAGTGGTGTTTCCTAGCTTCTTCTTTGCAGATGAAATCATCCCTGGGCTCACAAGACATTTGATAACACATGCCCCATACTTAATTAGCACAGTGCCAAGAATGGGACAGGTGTCTAAAACTGCAAAGGACAAGCACAAGATGAGATGAGAGTGAGAGAGCTGGAAAGCAGGCAGGCAGAATCTGAAACACACACACACACACACACACACACACACACACACACACTCGACTACTACAAAAAAAAGATGACTCATGGGTCAGGAAAGGTCTGGTACAAACCCCACTGGGCACTTCCATAAACAACAAGAGCCACTGATCATCCCTAAAGCAGAGAGCTGGTGGGTCAGAAGCCAGGAAGTGGGGGCAGGATGCTGTTCCACTGACCACCAAGATAAACTTCCTCACTGAAGGTCTCACATTAGCAGATTCAAAACCAGCAAGCAAGGCTCCAGGGAGAGGGGTGGACCCAGAACCCTAACTGCCTACTGTCCCCAGCACTTTAGAAATAAGCGAGTCAGCACCCTCCCCATCTCCCTCCCTTGGCTTTATTGAGTTACCACAGGAGCATCGTGTATTATTGCGGTGAGCACTGCTCTGACATAACCTAATAAGAAGCCGGTCTCAGCATTCAGCAAGAGCAAATGCTACAGGGCATACGTGTAAACGTGATTCTCCATCTAGGGGTGATTTCTGTGAAGGTGTAATTCCATTGTCCGCTGCACCCAGAACATCTTCCATCCATAAAACACAAAGCCTCCATCCATCCGTCATGGTTCTCAGGAATGAAAGGTCTCGCTTCCCATCCTGGGATGCAAGGTGCAGCTAGCCCTGTTCTGGTGACAGGAAGTCAAAGCTAATCTGATCTTTCCATTTAGACCACACAATGGTGAGCATGCACAGGGCTGTGTTGTGTGTACCAGGTGGCATTTCTCCAGAGGGACACATCATGTCCAGTGTGCAATTCTGCCAGTTACTTATTAGCCCAAAATTACTCGGCATATTGTAGTCAGTGGTCATTATAAAATACATTCATTACAATGCTGACTCTCCTCTGGCTAGACTTGAGCGTGAATGGTGTATTCTCTAATAAAGGTTCACAGATCCACCACTTTCCTTGGGTAGCTAACAATGTGATGTGTTCTTGGACCTACATCGGAGGGCAGCTGAAAAGTTAAACGCGGTCCTTAACATCCTGGCCCAATCTGTCACCTGGGAGATGCAGAAGCTGTGACCTGAGGAGGAGACACCACTCAGCCTAAAAGTGGAGACTGCCAGCCAGGCCTCTGATCTGTTATGTTCTTGTGTCAATGACTCAGAAGAGGGTTGGCAAACTGAAGCTCACAGGCCGAATATGGTCCACCATCTGTTTTCATATGGCCCTCGGACGAGAATGAGTTTACCATTTTTAAATGGTTGAAAATTAACCCAAAGGGCTTATTACTTTAGCATTCACATTTCAGTGTCCCCAGTGAGTTCTTGTTGGGACACAGTCACAGCAACGAGTTTACACACTGTCTGTGGGTACTTGCAGGCTCACTCCTCAGAGCTGGGTGGAGGGTACCTCAGACCATACGGCCTGTGTTGTCAGAACTATTTACTGTCTGGCTTTTAAAGTTTGCAGGCTGCTAACATACAAGCCAGGTCCATATCACTACTGGGAAAAGGCCTTGACCTAAGGGCCCAGCCTAGGGTGAGAACACACAATAGCTTCTCAGCTCTAGACCCAGTCAGACTGCTCAAATACGCCTGCCTGCTGACCAGCCACAAGAATCTGCATCAGGACCCTGCACTTATCCTGTCACTCAAATACAACTGAAAAGGGGGTAAGGCAAGATGGAAGAAAGCTGGTGCCAGAATCTGCACCCATCCTTCTGGCCCAGAAAGGTTCAGACAAAAAAACCAAAGAGGGATGTGAGGCCCAGCCTTAGCCATCAAGAAGCCAGGATCTCTGGGGACTGCTTGGTGGAAAAGATGATGACAGTTGGGCTCAGGGGACCTATGAATGGGGTGACATAGGACATGAGCCCCTCTTCTTTTTTAATATTAATTTTTTGTGTTTTGTGGGGGGTGAGTAGGGACAGATGACCTGGGAGAAGTTGAGGGAGATAAAATTACGATCAAAATATACTGTAAGAAAAATAAAATTTTTTTATTATTTTCTTCATTTACATTTCAAATGTTATCCTGAAAGTCCCCTATACCCTCCCCCCGCCCTACTCCCCAACCCACCCACTCCTGCTTCCTGGCCCTGGCATTCCCCTATACTGAGGCATATAATCTTCCCAAGACCAAGGGCCTCTCCTCCCATTGATGGCCGATTAGGCCATCTTCTGCTACATATACAGCTAGAGACACAGCTGGGGGGTGGGGGGGAAGGGGACACTGGCTAGTTCATACTGCTGTTCCTCCTATAGGGCTGCAGAACCCTTTAGCTCCTTGGATACTTTCTCTAGCTCCTTCATTAGGGGCCCTGTGTTCCATCCAATAGATGACTGTGAGCATCCACTTCTGTATTTGCCAGGCACTCACATAGCCTCAAAGGAGAGAGCTATGTCAGGGTCCTGTCAACAAAATCTTTCTGGCATATGCAATAGTGTCTGGGTTTGCAGGTTGTTTGTGGGATGGATCCCCAAGTGGGACATCTCTGGATGGTCCTTCCTTCTGTCTCAGCTCCAAACCTTGTCCCTACAACTCCTTCCATGGGTATTTTGTTCCCCATTCTAAGAAGAGGTGAAGTATCCACACTTGGGTCTTTCTTCTTTTTGAGTTTCATATGAAAAATAAATTTTTAAATCCAAAAAAAATTTAAATGAGTTCAATATTTTTGCCACTTTTTTTTCTTATTTTAATGAGTTAAGGAAATCTGTTCCTTTCCCGCCCGCCGCCGCCCCCCCCCCCCCATCATCCTTGCCACCTTTATTCTGGCAATCAATCAAGTTAAAGATTTAATAAATAAATTTTTTTAAACAAGGTACCACTTGAAGCTCAAGTTGTTCCTTTTTGAGGTAAACCTTTGTTCCAAAAAGTAGTCATGGATGTGCAGTGACGAGGCACTGTTATCTGAATGTGCAAACCCACTGGGCACCCTGCATCCTATCTAGCACTCCAGCCAGAAACAACCACTCCATGTTTTCCAAAGGAGGTGACCCTTGAAGCCCAGCATGACTGCTGTCTGGACCTTGGTCCTGCCTCCGTGCAGCTCCCCTGGCCTTTACAGGATGAAGGCTACCACGTGCAACTCCAGCCTCACGACCCACATAGCAACCATCTCCTGACACAGCTGGCAGGAATGCCAACTAGCACTAACCCAGAGAGATGATCTCCTGCCTCTCCTATTCTCAACCCTGGCCCCACGGCATCCTCTCAGGTAGCCCCTCCAACTAGAAAAGACCCCTCCCGGGCTACACTGGGCCACAGTACTGGTGTTGATCTGATGAGGAATGTACATGAGACGTAGATTTTAAGGAGCTGTGGTGGAAGGTCGGGGTGCTGAAGTCATTTTGTTAGAGGCTCCCAAACCAAGCCCAGAGGCACTAACTGGGGAACATTAAGCTGCCACCCACCCATGGTCAGCTCATGGGGGCAGGATTTTTATTTACACAGCTGATTTCCTAGTGTCTAGTACAATGCTTGACACTCACATCAACAGATAACTATCAGATAATGTGGGTAGAACTATTACCACCTCCCAAAAAAATTCCTCTCCCCCCCCCCACCAAATGCAAGGAAACCTAATTACTGAACATGTGACTGTATTTTGAAAGGAGTTGGGCTCCCTAAATGTCCTCAGGTAATATTAGGTTAAAATGAGTTCCCATTTGACTGCTTTCCAGAGAGTTCTGGGGACTAGAGAGATGGCTCAGTGCTTAAAAATACTTGTTCTTACAGAGGATCCAGGTTTGGTTCGCATCATCAATCAACATGATAGCTCCAGTTCCAGTGGACCTGATGCTTTCTCCTGGCATCATCCAAAGGCTGCAGGCAAGCATGTCTGTCTCTCTGTCTGTCTGTCTGTCTGTCTGTCTGTCTCTCTCTCTCTCTCTCTCTCTCTCTCTCTCTCTCTCTCACACACACACACACACACACACACACACACACTCACTCACTCACTCACGGCAAGGCCATGTAAGGACACAGCAGAGGCTGTGTGCAAGCCAAAGAGAGAGTCCTCAAGAGAAACATGAATGTGCCAACACCTTGATCTTTGACTCGAGCCTCCCAAACTGTGAAAACAGAAATGTCTATTGTCTCACCACCCATCTGTGGTGGTTTTTTATGGCAGCCCTGAGAACAACTAAACGAGCCAGCCAAGAGGAGGACGAGCCCATGCCTGTCCCTTCTCTTCTCAGCAGCATCTTTCCAGCCTATGCCAGGGGTGAGCACTCAGTAACGGCCAAAAAGGACTAAGCTCAGAGGTGCTGTGCTGGCCAAGCATTCACAAGATCCTGGATTCAGTCCCCAGAACTGAACATTACCAGGATCAACAGGGGGCAGTCAGAGACTGTGGGGCAGTCATCCCACTGAGACCTTGATTGCCTGGAGTTTAATGGTCCAACAGTACCCAGATTATTGCCTAACGGTTTATCCTATCTTTCTTGAAGGCCAAGTTTTGATCCCCGGCTGTGTTCCTCTTCTACTAAGACCCCTGAGTGTAGTGATTCCATTCCCTGAGTCCTTGGCATCATCTGGGAGTGAATATTTCACCCAGGCCTTACTGTCCAAATGAGGTACAAAAGGATTTCTGAGGGATGGCTAACAGGAAAAGATTCCTACTGAGAAAAAAAAAATGAACAACTCCCAGGCATTCCTGTGGGGATGTGATGGCTGGAGCTGCTGCAACCACTCTTGACCACAAAAGGAGGAAGATAACAGTTAAAGGACAGAAGAGTGGGAAACGGGAAGAACTGGGTGTTGGGTGATCTCAAATTGCCTACTTAAGACTGTCTACCTTGGGAATTTGTCCTGTAAGAGCTCCGTTCTCCTTGCTAAGCCATGTTCACCTGGCCTTCACGTCCAGTCACAATGCACACACCAGAAAGTGCCAGAACCAGCCTTTGGGGTTCACTAGTTACAATCTACAGCTCTGGACTTGATCACTAATTTGGGAACCCCTTTCAATACCAGAACATTCTACAGTTTGCCCATATAACAGGGTCCTACTTTTAAATAGGCAATGATTAAAAACACCAATCTCCCAAAAAGATTGTTTGCTAATGTTTTCCACTGAGTTTGCATTATTTTAGGCTTTCCGACATTCTACAAACACCCATGTGTCAACCACAACAACATTCCCTCCACCAAACGGAGCTGCAGAGACTCACTGGCATGCACAAGGGGTTCAGAACCCCAACACTTATTGCACGGATCTCAAAGCACACCCCAAAAGCACTTCCCCTTCAATTAAAGAACCCAACTGTCAGCTGGAGAGATAATAAGCATGAAGGCCCGCGTTCAGAGTCCCAGAACCTGAGTGGGCTCCCCTGCACTTTCAACTTTGTCTCCGAAGCTTCTGGAGACAAAGCTTCTGGAGCCCCCAGAGGAAGCTGCTACTGAGAGCAGCTCAATTCTTACTGAGCTCTGAGTTTCAATTTACCTCGATGAATAAAGTAAACAACCAAGGATGACTCCAGTCATCAGCCTCAGGTCCCTAGATGCCTTCACTCATACATGGATATGCACCACACACATGCAAACACCCTTCCCCCCAAATAGATTAAGAAAAGAGAATCTAGACAGGAAGCCAAAGATCTATCTCCCAAGGATAAAAAGAATGCTGGTGACAATGGCCACTCTGACAGTAATGATGGTGGTCGCAGTATCTGAACCAATGGGCCAAGTGCTGCCCATGAATTATCAGCTTCATCTTCAAGGCAAAACTAAGCTAAGCACAGTGAGTCCACATACCAACAGACAATGTGCCAGCAAGCTGAAGAACACCCAAAGCTATGCAGCAGAGAACCAGGAAGGCAGTCCCAGCCTAGACACCAAGTGAAACTGAGTGGAGGAAATGAGAGGGCACGAAGAGGCCACACACCAGCCACAGGCGAGCCTGCACCCTGAGCAGGAAGAACAGTGAGACATGGTCCCCAACGGAGCGCATGTTATGGACAGACAAACAGGTGGTAGATGCGTGGGTGGACAGTGGTAGATTTTTAAGGAAATAACTTCAGGAAGACCAATGGCTGAAGAGTGCTTCAGAATGTCTCACAATACAGATAAACTATCCAGGTGAGCAGTGGACACACAAGAGGAGCTGCCTCGGAGGAGGAGCTGGAGAAAGGGAGTGGAAGGAAGAGGGACGCTAGCTTATCTAAGTAAGGGGTGAGTAAGAGATGGCATGGGAAAGTCTAGGGAGCCTCCTGACAAGTCAGAACCAGGAACCAGACGTGGGGACAATGGCTCCTGAGGGGCCCCTATCAATCTGTAACCTCACCTCCATGGCTGCCTTTGTTGCTCTGTTTTCTTCCCCACATACCAGCTTACCTGTGGCTACTAGTAAACTCTAGGAGGGTAAAGGGCATGTGTGCGGAGCTTTAAGGGGCAGGGAACTCTACCACCACTCCTTGGTGAAGGGGTCATGAAGGACCCAAGTGGATGTGGGTAGCAGTTAAGAAAGGACCTGAGAGCCAGGCATGATGGTACACATCTTTAACCCCAACTGGTGGATTTCTGTGAGTTCGAGGTCAGCCTGGTCTGTCAAAAAAGGTTCCAAGACAGCCACAGTTAGAGACCTTGCTTCAAAATCAAAGAATGAATGAGAGAGGGAGAGAGGGAGAGAGAAAGAGAGGAGACTGACCTCAGAAAGGAACTCAGCATTCACTTGGGGAAAATGGAGTATAGAATGAAATATTCTCTAAGAACAGGGAGCTGAGAAAAAGTCAGGGTTTGGCTTAAGAGTCACTGGTGACTCTGTAAGGACATCACTCAAACATGGGTTAAATACACAGTATGAATTTGCCACCATGATCTCTTGCAAATGGCAAACTGCTCAGGATTTCTTCTACCTGTTGTCTACTTTACCTCACCATCTGGGTCAGTCTGGCCATTACAGTGGCTTCTACAGGTCCACTCTGATCCTGGCTTCCTTCCCTTCCTCTGAAGTCAGAGGCAATGTCTGTACCACATCTCTTTCCAGTTTAAAGTGCAGCAGCTAGCTGATCACTAAGGACTATGACAAAGACTCCTAACTGCAGAGCAGAGCCTAGGGACTCCACCCCAGCCTTGTGGGAGGTGCCTCAAGAATGAATGGGCTTCCCACATACACCTCTGTGCCTTGGCACCAGCCACCCCTCTGCCTGGAGCAACTCCAGCTCATCCACATCCGTCCTCCACATGAGCTTCCTCCTGTGCGCGCACAGCCTCCGGCTTCCCAAGGTCTACTCTATCTAACTGGAGTCTAACACCCTCAATGCTCATAATCACCTCTCTGCCATACACTGCCCAGGCTTCTCCTGCTATGTCCTTTCTCTTACTCCAGAGATGCTCTCTGTTGGGGAAGGTCCTGCACACTGTACATAGCTATCTCCAGGCCCTGTAAGGGTGCCTGTCCACAGAGCTTGCTCTGTCCTGGATAAACAGATGACTAGCACTGGTCTGTCCTTGATAGGTGCACAGCACAGCCAGCTGAGTGTGAGCACATTTAGTCCAGCTGTCCTGCACACTCAGTGTCATTGGGAACTTTCAACCACTGAACGTGGACCATGTCTTATCCATCGTATCCCCAACCCAGCACATGGTAAATGTCAAATGGTATCATATCACATTATTTTCACGAAAGACACCAAAAACTCTAGTTTTAAAGCACATGCGTACTTTACTACGCTAGTTGCTGATTAGCGAGGAGTCTTCCTAGATCGTAGATTCCTTATTTGTAGAGGGAAGGTCTCTCACATTTGAACTTAAAGCTCACCCACCATATGGCTAATCTGGCTCGGTATCTTGTTATGGTGATGCCCCAACTCCACATTCAGAGCACCAGGACTATGGATGGGCAGTCACACCCACTCAGAATTACACATGTGCCAGGAATCTGTATCTATTCCTCAAGCTTACACAGCGAGTGCTTTAGCTGCTGAGCCATCTCCCAGCCTTGAAGATACTTCTTCAAAATTAAAACCACTACTATTGGCCCGGATAGTGTGGAACTTCGTGCTGGCAGAATCTCTGTGGGGAAACTGCCATTCATGGACATGCTTTTCCTGTGAATTCTATTACTGACAAGAATACTTGAGTATTTCTAAAACTCTCTCTGTTCAGGGTTCACTAGACACACTAAACAATCCCAGCGTCCTGCAGGAGACTGACAGCACTGGCTGTCAGAAGCACAAGGCTGCGGAGCCTACTAAGTGCACATGTGTCCCATTCCCAGCTCTCCCTAGCAAACACTCTCTCTGCTTGTAGGCACTACATTGAGAAGTAGAAATCTGTCAGGTCATAACTGCAAAGACATGAGGAACAAGAAGGCAGCCAGGAGAGGCTCACCTACATATGAGGGAGCGTGGTCTAAAAGACAGCCTATTAGTACAACAGCTAAGCTCTGGTACCCAGAGTTTGTGAAAAACTAATTCAAGTGCCATAACACAATCTGAATACTGAAGCCAGGTACAGGTGACTCAGGCCCATAATCCCAGCAGCTCAGGAGTGCTGCTGTGAGTTCAAGGCCAGTATATGCTACTATAACAACAGCCTATCTTTAAAAAACAAAAATCTGAGTATCAAGCCCCAAAGTTGTCAAAGCTCAGACATGTCCTTTAGTAAAGGAATTTTTTTTTGAGGCATTGAATCAGGCAGCCAGCTGGCCACCAGATGTAAAAACAACGAGGAACGAAAGGTGAACTCAGGACCAGAGTTTTAAAACAACATAACAACCTTGTTCCCCAAGAAGGAAGAAAGGAGATAAGCACCCAGGCCCATGAGCAAGTCCCCTGCCACATGGGGCAACGGGGAGCTGTAAGGGCAGAGCCAGCTCAGCAGTCAGGAGCAGATACTGCTTGTGGAGCGCTGGAGCTCAGGTCTCAGCACACACTTCTGTCAGCTCACCTGAAACTCCAACTCTGGTGGATCCAACGCCCTCATCTGATTCCAGAGACGAGCACCTACACTCACATTCACATCATACACACAGAGACAGACAGACAGACAGACAGACAGAATTTAAAGGAATAAATTTTCAGAAGACCTGCACAAGTTTAAACCAGACAAAATGCCAACACTTAGAAGAGAGCCCAAACACAACCTCCTATCCCTAACTAAGAAGCTCTCTGTAACCGATACCTGCTGGGAAAGGGAAATAATATTTTCCTCCAACAGAGTGTGGTACATCAGCCACATTCCAGGGCAGGCCCTAGCCCCAAAACAGTTGGCCAACACAAAAGAAACTGCATGGCATTTTTGTGCACTGTTGGTTTTGTTGTGTTTGTCTTAGTGTTTCCTTGGTTTTTTTGTCTTTTGTTTTTTGACTTATGTTTTGGTTTGTTGTTGTTGTTTCTGAGAAAGAAAAATGGCATAAAGTTTCACCCCTACAGGCATTGGGAAGATCGGGTAGAAGCTGGGGGAAGGGAAAGGAATTAATCAAAAATATAGTATGCGGAAAAAAAAGTGTTTTAAAAGAATAAAATCTTTCTTAAGTAAAGCCCTCTTTCTTGTTAGGAAGTAGCTGTGGAGTGGTTTCCTCAGCCAGGTTAGCTCCATCTGGGGAAACACAATGTTAAACCTCAATGAAGTCAGCTCTCCCTCTACCCAGACGCTTGCTCCTAGCCCGACAGGTATCAATGCAGACCTTCAATGTGGGTCCCAGCTGCACTGTTTCCTTCCCCTGAACAGCTCAAGCTAAGCCTCAGTTTCACTCACTGATTCTGTGAACGCAGCGGATAGCTTCATGGACTGCCTTTAACTTACTTAACAAGTCCATAAGACACACAGCCACAACTGTTATATTTGAGAAGTTTAGAACAATGAAAGTTCTTTGTGGGGCAAGGGCTTTAAAAATGCCATTTATCACTGAAACATGCGCACTTCAAGACTGACCTTGAGTGGTCAACAAACTGGTTTGCAAAAGTCAGCTTCTAAGAACTATTACATTTATTTGTCATAAACAGTCCCCAAAAATCCTTTAAAAAGATATATTAGCATGACGAACGTTCCACGTACTTGTATGTGGTGCTGTTCTCAAAGGCTTCGCACTCAATAAGCAGAGCTTGCATATGCAACATCCAACTGTAGGTTCCAGCTGTTAAACATGCCTCCACATCTGCAGTATTTCTAGCCACTTTTCTCAGGATATCAGAAGCTTTCTTGAGTATTTGAAAGGATGGGTCTTATTTGTGTTTATTAACGGAGCTTGCACTCAGAGAGAGCATCCAGGGTTCTTTTCTGGACTATCACCGTGTAACGATGGCACCAATCGGACTCATGGGAACTTCCAAAGTGAGAACTTGGGCACCCCAAAATCTGCGGTGGATTTCTAGGATTCTGATGAACAGGGTAAAACGTGTGGTCATAGGAAAATATGAAATGGTACTGAAGTCACCATGCCTCCAAGCCACCTGCCCAGCTTCTCTCATGCGGCATTTTTCAGGCCAAGCACGAGTTCAGCTTCAAAAGCAGAGGACAGGCCTGGAGAGGTGGCTTGGTTAAGAGTGCTTAAGAGTTCTTCCAGGACCACACCAGGTGGTTCACAAATTTCTGTAACTCCAAATCCAGGGGGATCTGACACCTCTGGCCTCCACAGACACCTCCATATGCATACATATGTTATTTCTAATATCTTTAAGAGGAAAGGTAGGAAGGAGAGGACATAGTTCAGAGGATAAGAACAGGTGTTTTGCAAGCATTAAGGACAAGATTCAAACTCCTAGCGCCCATGTTAATGAGGGTTGGAGACATACAGATGCCAAAAGTAAGAAAATAAAAGGTTTTTTTGGCTCACTAAAGAGACCCTGTCACAATATCAGGCAGACTGATCAGAAAAAAAAAAAATCTGACATTCTGCTCTGGCCTCCATACCTATGTACATGGCTGTGTGTGCGCGCGCACACACACACACACACACACACACACACACACACACACACACTCAGCATACACCCCCACTCACCCACACCCACACTAAATGTCCTTGAAAAAGACCAAGGGCACTGGGGTGTAGCAGAATTAACGGGCTTCTGTAGAATACAGGAAGCAGCCTTAGTACTGATTCCTAGTACTGCATACACCTGAGTAGTGGTGCATGTCTGTCACACACACACACACACACACACACACACACACACACACACACACACACCCCGGAGACGTGGCTGGGCAGATCTGAAGGTCAAGGTCCTTTTTAGACACATAGAGAATTAGAAGGCTCTATGACTCCTTGGGAAAGGGAAGGGGAAGGGGAAGGGGAAGGGGAAGGGGGAAGGGGGAAGGGGAAACGGGAAGGGAAGGGGGAAGGGGAAGGGGGAAGGGAAAGGGGAAGGGGAAGGGGGAAGGGGAAACGGGAAGGGAAGGGGGAAGGGGAAGGGGGAAGGGAAAGGGGAAGGGGAAGGGGGAAGGGGAAACGGGAAGGGAAGGGGGAAGGGGAAGGGGGAAGGGGGAAGAGAAAGGGGAAGGAAGGGGGAAGGGGAAAGGGGAAAGGGGAAGGGGAAAGAGGAAGGGGAAGGGGAAAGGGAAGAGGGAAGGGAAGGGAGAAGAGCGGAGAACCACCCAGGGGTTTTGCAGCCTGCAGTCTATCCTCACACACGCAGCCTCACTTCTCCCAGGCCTTCCAATTCTAAAAGTGTTCAGTGTTTTACATCCCCTGCTCAGTGCAAAGCTAAGAGGCTCAGGTTAGTCACCACAGATTTACAATATAGAATAACACAGATGGAAGCCATGAACCAAAGGAGGAGGCAAAGAAAAGGAACTAACCTAGAGAATGCCAACAGGAAGGAAGGAAACTCCACTAACCTCACTGGTAGCAGATAGGAACACCCACCCAGGCGCCATGTCCCACACCTCACCCTACGCAATCTCAGCCTGGGATCACAGGTTATTTATGGTGGCCACAGGAAGAAACGGAAAACAAAGTCTGGTCTACGGGGCAGTCCCCAAGCCCTGAGAGGGACTTCATTGCAGCAAGGCATTGCATAGATCAAGGAAGTGAGCAGAAAAAATAACATCCCTCGTTCATTCCTAGTCATAAAGCCATAAAGCAGGTGCGCAGACCAGGAAAAGGGATCTAGAGCCGGCCACGGAGCTAGGGGGCTAAGGAGCAGTCTGCCCAGCAGGCAGAGGCAGTAACACTGCCTCCATCTGTACCCCAATGTGTTTACAGTTCCCGCATTACCATGCCACTTGTTAGGTAGGATTTCATGTAGATGTGTAATGTTCTTTTAATGTTATGTAGTTTCTGTATCCCGGGGGCTCCTATTCACGAAAGATAGGACTTTCTTTTAGCTATTTAAAAAAGGAAAGTCTGGAGCCCCAAGGCGTCTCAGACAGGCCCCACACCTCCCCCACAGACTCCAAGTGGCAGCCTGGAATGATGCTTTTACAGTCTTTCTGGTTGATGCCTATGCTTTCTTGAGGTTCTCTGACCCACTAGTATGGAGTCTTGGAATTCTCTCAGTTCAAACTCCAGTGGAGAATGAACTGAAATTTCATGCCACCCTCTGGGACAGGAAGAGAGTCAGCTAGAACCCCAGATATGACCCCTTTCAGAGACTCAGCTTTTCTGTCCACTGAGAACTGGTGATTAGTTCCCCTGACTAGTTGACCAGACTAGCTTCTTTGACTAGTACCCTGATTAGTCTCCTGACTATGAACAAGTACCCTGATTAACTTCCCTAAACATCTACAAGACAGGGTTTCTCTGTATAGCTCTGGCTGTCCTGGAACTTACTTTGCAGACCAGGGTGGCCTCGAACTCAGAAATCCGCCTGCCTCTGCCTCCCGAGTGCTGGGATCAAAGGCATGCGCCACCTCACCCGGCGAAATCTTCCGTTTTTGTTTTCATTACTATAGATTCTGGCAAAGTAAAACCCTTATTAACCTTGAAATATAGTTACTAAAATTAAAAACACTCTGGAATATTGCCTCTTCCTTTGACCAACTTTTTCTGGCTAGTTTTCAACAGTTTGAAAACCAATGAACCAAAAGAAACCTTTATTTAAAGAAAGAAAAAGATAATCTAAAGCCAACAGTTCACCCTGCTATCTAAGCATGTGGACACAGTCTGTCCACATAAGGATAAATGCAGTTTTATTAAAGAAAACACAATGGCTCTACACTTTCCAAATACGGTACAGTGTACACAGAAGGAATCCACAGGGGTGGAAGAGGTAACAGGGTCTCTGGGGAAGGACCACTGTGGCTTGCTCAAAAGTTGAACTCAGGCAGGGCCTGAGCTGTGCCCAGGCACCTGCTTTATCTTGTCCAAGGTAAAAAGCTGCTCGGGGGCTGGCAGAGAAGGCAACATGAAGATAAAATCTGATAGACTGAGCTCAAAATAGCTGTGTGTGTGTGTGTGTGTGTGTCTGTGTGTGTGTGTGTGTGTGTGTATGCATATGGGTATACCTGTGGCTGGCGAGATGGCTCAGTGGATAAGAGCACTGATTGCTCTTCCAAAGGTCCTGAGTTCAAATCACAGCAACCACATGGTGGCTCACAACCACCTGTAATAAGATCTGACACCCTCTTCTGGTGTGTCTGAAGACAGCTACAGTGTACTTATATATAATAATAATAAATAAATAATAAATCTAAAAAAAAAAAAACAGGGTTTCTCAGTGTAACAGCCTTGGCTGTCCTGGAACTCACAGAGATCCGCCTGCCTCTGCCTCCCAAGGGCTGGTACTAAAGGTGTGAGCCACCATCCCCAGTTCAAAATAGCCTTCATCAGGCTTTTGGAGATGTCCTGATCGGTAAAGTGCTTGCTGTGAAGAGAGAAAGACCTGAGTTCCGATCTCCAGCGTCAGGAGTTACTTCCCTAGGATCTGTACTCAATGCTCAGGACCAAGACAGACATACACAGAGAGACAGACAGACAGGCACTCGCGCACACACACACAGATACACACACATGCGTGCATCCACAATTCCAAAACTAAATTAGATATACTCTCAATTTGCCTGGAACTTCAAATGCACTGTCTATTCTTCTATACTTTGGTTGTTCTTGCTATTTGAGCATATTTTAACACCTATGTGTTAGCAGTTACAAAACCAAAGAGATTACACTCCTGGCTACCTGTACCTCAAATGAAATGGCTTAATTGGGTAATGCAATTTTCTCTAAGGAATCCCTACTTACAAAATAAAGAACCAAAGTTCTTGGCAAAAACATTTTATTTTGCAGCTAGTAAAGATGCTTGCCACCAAGCCTGACATCCTGACCTCAATCCCTATGACTAGCAGGTAGAAGAAAACTGAGGCTTCTTATCTCAACATATGCGTGATAATGTGTGCACAAATGTACCTTTGCATGGATGTACACACTCAAAATAAGTAAGTCAAATGTTTTTTTTTTTTAATTTTCTCACATTAAAAAAGTACTAATGCCAGAAGCTGGAGAGATGACTCAGGAATTAAGAGTCTCCTGCAGAGGACCTAGGTTCAGTTCGGAGCAAGCACATGGTGACTCACAACGACCTCACACTCCAATCTCAGGGGAGCCGACATGCTCCTCTGTCTTCTCTGTCTCCTGTCTCTGCAGGCACCAAGCCTACAAACATACAGACAAATAAATATGTAAATATTTAAAATAATTAATCAATTAATTTTTAAAATACCAAAATAATCTATTTTCTTTGTTTGTTCTGAAACAGGGTTTCTCTGTGTAGCCCCGGGGAGTTTCTCTATGTAGATGTCCTTGAACTTTCTCTTCAGAGCTCTGCAGACAAGGCTGGTCTCCGACTCAGAGGTCTACCTGCCCCTGCCTCTGTCCCTGCCCCTGCCCCTGCCCCTGCCCCTGCCCCTGCCCCTGCCCCCGCCTCTCCTAAAGCTATGCACCACCACCAGCCAACTTCCCAGAACAATCTAAAAGTAAGAGGTTCTAAACACAAAGTGACAGGATTGTGCTGAACTGCTAACCTCTACTCTGCACAGTGAATTCATGCCTTTTCATCAAATTTCAGAACACCCTCACTGTTAGAGTTTAAATATCAGTTTTCCTACAGAAGACTTCCTGGCTTACAGTTCAAATCACTGAGAGCAGACTAGAATTGAAGGCTCTGACCTATTCAATTTATTAGCCTACTGATGGTCCACTGGCCTTTCAGAGAATTGAAACAAAGTTTCAGGGATGGTCCACTGGCCTTTCAGAGAAATGATACAAAGTTTTAGGGACACTGTGCCACCTAGGTGGAGGAAGGCTGTATCTTATCCTGGAACTTCTGTCTCTGCCTCTGGGCCACCCAGGAAGTGATCAACTTCACTCTGCTTCACCCTGCCACCATGAGCCCACTGAAACTATGAACCAAAATAAAACCTTCCTGCTTTCGGCTGTTCCTCAAGAATCCCATCAGCGCACTGAAATAATGGATACCACATGCAACCTTGATGTAATGACAGAGAACTGAAGTATCTGCCAAAAACTACAGGACAATCTCAAGATGTGTGACGAATTCAACCAGTATCCATGACAGACAATTCCACACGTCACTGACCATCTATTACATGGCCAGAGCCTCTGGTAACCAATGTATATGGAGCATCCATATGCCAGGAATTTCCTAGACCACAGTTTATAAACTGTGGGTTGAGATTCAACATGGGGATAGTCAAGCAAATGAATGGGGAGGGCACCAAAAAATTGGCAACAATAAAGTTTCTGAAAGGACAACTACCAAAAAAATAAGTAAAAACCAAGTATATAAACCCACAGTGCTCTCAGCTGCACTCAGCCATGATGGATCATAGCACTTGCTATAACCTTGGTTCCAAACACATAGCATGTGCACTTTGTACTGTGCATGATGTCACCCATGTAACGACAAAGATGCTGTTCGAAACCCCTTGGTTGACCAGTGTGGTGGCGCAAACCTTTAACCCCAGCACTTGGGAGGCAGAGGCAGGCGAATTTCTGAGTTTGAGGCCAGCCTGGTCTACAGAGTGAGTTCCAGGACAACCAGGGCTACACAGAGAAACCCTGTCAGGAAAAAGAAAAGAAAAGAAAAGAAAAGAAGAGGGGAGGGGAGGGGAGGGGAGGGGAGGGGAGGGGAGGGGAGGGGAGGGGAGGGGAGGGGAGGGGAGGGGAGGGGAGGGGAGGGGAGGGGAGAGGAGAGGAGAGGAGAGGAGAGGAGAGGAGAGGAGAGGAGAGGAGAGGAGAGGAGAGGAGAGGAGAGGAGAGGAGAGGAGCCCTTGCTTGAGATTCAAGGCTTTGTACACTGTTCAAGTGTATTTGTAGTGCACTGTGCCCAACTCTTGTAGAAACAGCATGGTTTAGAGTAAACAAATCTACACTGCAGTTTGTAGGCATGTGAATACCAAATTATATCTTGGAATGTGGTTTTGATTTTTAAAATTGCTATATGTGGGCTAGAGATGTAGTTCAGAGTGCTAGGCTACAAGGTGTTAAGCCCTGGGTGGATATTGTGGATCACTAAGTAGACCCTCTGAGTAGACACCACAGTAATTCCAGCACTGGAAATTGGAAGTGGGGATAATGGGGTCAGGAGGATCAGAAACTCAAGGCCATCCTGGGCTACGTAGTTCAACACTAGCATGTGTCACAAGAATCCCACCCTCAAGAACAGATACATAAGCAAAATTTGCTGAGATGAAATAGTCCTAAACATATTTCCGCAATTAAAAAAGCCTATGTGACTTTATATGAATAGCACATAGGCAGGTGCTCATAGAAGACAGAGGACAGCAGATCCCCTGGGACTGCAGTTATGACCTATCATGTACGTGCTAGGAACCAAGTCCAGGTTCTCTCAAAAGCACTACATACTCTTACTAGCCACAACTCTATCCTTTGGTACTAAACATTTATACAAAAACCATGCTCTCAGCATTTTCAACAAATGTCTGAACTCCACACGAAAGAACTGCTTGGGTGAAAGGGGGGTCATGATCAGAGAAGTCAGGTACCAGACACCGAGCAATCACCCTGGCAAACACAATGTGCACAGGACCTCTTGAGAGGCTGTAATCTAGTGGGCAAGCTGGGGGATGAGTGTCTGTTACTGAAAGGAATAAGTAGACAGCACTTTCAAATATGCATTATAAGAGCTCATGTTACTAAAATAAATAAATAAAAGGTGAAATACAAACATATAGGCTTTAGAAAAGACAAACTGTTTCTTTAAAAGGTGGAAGAAGTGACTAATCCAAGCCCTTCTGTAATCTACCCAAAGAAGCTATTTCTAAAATGCAGTGAGTAAATATAAACTTGATGATGAAAGACAGGAGAAAATACCTTTTTTTAAAAAATAACAAGAAATGAATAGTTGTTAGATATTAAAATACTTGACAGCACCAACCAGCGAGACAGTGGGAGTGAAGTTAAGAATGAGACGTGATGGCTGCCCTCCTGCCACAGAGGTGACATCTTCTCCACTGACTTCCCTTATATGCCCCTATGAAATATTCAATATATTCTATTATCATTGTTAATTACTGTACCTCTGTAATACGTTTATTTAGTATATGTGTGTGGCTGAATGCTTGCCAGTGTGTGTGTGTGTGTGTGTGTGTGTGTGTGTGTGTGTGTGTGTGTGTGTCTCAGAAGTCTGTCTCCTTCCAGTGTGTGAGTCCTCTGGCTTTTGCTATTGAAGCCTGCAGTAGTAAAACTCACTGAATTTCAAAGACTCTCTGACACAGGAAGCCTCAGCACGTGCACTGCATATTTATACAATTGATCACAAGCAAGCACTTGCCAAAGGCTTCTAGAACATTTCTTCCATATTGCTCAGAGATGGAATGAAGCAAGGGGAGGGGCCACCAGGCAGGACGCTCAGGTCTAATGACACACCTGGCTTGCCTCTTGCCAGATGCTCAGCTAACCAGAACTCTATGGTGCCCCGAGGGCAACTGGAAAAATTCCTCACCCGCCAAGCACTCTGAAGCCACACTCACAGCTCAACCCATCCACAGGGTGGACAGTCAGCAGAAAGCGGAGGCTGGAGACTGGCAGTGAAGGTCAGAGGCAGTTCGAATCCCCTTTGTTGTTATGGAGATAATGGGGGGGGTGTCCTCAATGATGTCTCTTAGATCAAATGGAGAACAAGGACCAAGACAGAATAGCTTCTGTCCAATGAAGCTGCCTTTCCAAAACACTCCATCGGACATATTTGCCCACAAGTTTGTGGACCAGACAGCCTTGGGCTCCATTAGCAGAACCGGCTCCCGCTTGCCTAAGGGATAAGTGGGGAAGGATACAGGTTCACTGTAAAACAGGTTTACCAGAGAGACCCTGAATCTCTCCTGAAAGATGGGCAGCAGGACACAGGAAATGCCAGTCTTCCGGAGGTCTTTCCCGGCTTCTGCACACGCACTTCGTCTGCCCCTCAGCCACACAGCTTCACTCACGGTTCTCTGAACACAAGGGCCAAACACCTACTCCCCAGGTAGCATCTGCCTAAACAGCGAGCGCCTGAGCTCTACTGCACATAGGAGCATCAAAGCTGGGAATGCCGCCTCAAGCCCCAAGAGTTTGGGAAGCAGAGGTGACCAAGCCTGGGGCAGGTGGCCTCTCTGATCCTAACATCAGATGACCTGTGGGCAAGTTGGTCTTCCTATTGAAAGCATCTGACTGTCCGGTGTGATGGCAAAAACATCAACATCAATGACATCAGCTGACCCTGCTGTCAGCCCGAGTTTTGCAAGGGTTCAATCCTGTAATTTTATCGTCTGTCCAAGGAGCAGGACTCTGCCATCAGACCCTCAAAGGGAAACATTTGTTATCAAATGGAAATCTATTTCTGGTTCCTCTTTGTCTCCTTAGAGGAAGGTTCTCAGCAGATCCTAGCCAATACATCCAAAGGTCCTAAAAGCCTTTGGAAAGGGACAACACATAACATCACACATGACGTGCACGGCTCACAAACAGCACAAGACACACAAAATGTAACATACAACACACACAAAACTCACCAGAAAATATCTAAGATACAAACCAAAGAACCACAACATATGTAAAACATACAAAATCCACAAAGTTGGAGCACTCTGGGGCAGTAGCAGGAATAATTTCCTGCACAAGGTTATAGGCCAGGGCCCTGTCCTGACAAACACCACTGAACTTTTCAGAGTCCGTCTTCTGTGTCTTCTGCACCTAAAGAAACAAACACATTCCTCACAGATCAGGAGCTGCTCTGTGAGGTAGCTAATAAGATAATCTGTTACAGGAGGCTTACAAATCCATTTAAATTGATTTTAATTAATGAATCAATCTCAGACCCAATGAAAAACTAGATCCACAGATGGTAAGCAATACAAAGATTTCAGTCTCTAACCCCAGCCTGGAATTTACATAAAAAAGAAGGGTGTTTTCTGCTTAATGCAAGAAAATAGTAGTAACAACAAATTGTAACCAATTGCATCTCAGTTCACTGCCCAAGCAGCCTGAGGTGAAAGCCTCTCTTCGGTTAGATCAAATCCACCCCACTTGAGGAAGGGAAATAGATTTCAGAACGGTTTCCACACAGCTCACCTAACATGAAGGGAAAGGGGGTGGGGTTATGTACCAGGCTGACATCGGAAACACCTAAGATCAAATAAACCCGTCTCTTTCAGAGTCCTTCAAGCTGGACAGAATTTTACCTATGCACCCCCAAACACAAGCATAAAATGGCCCTCCGCCCAGCTGCGTGCTGGGTTCCAGTCCCCAGCACCAAAAGTAAAATAAAATAAAAAAGACCTAGGCAAACTTTCTCATTTGCTCCGATTTTACTCTTTCTAGGGACTGACAGAGCAACTGCTCTTTCAGAATGGCTGTTGGAGAGGAGCTCGAAACAGTCCCCCACCTAAAGACAGTTTTACAGTTGGTATTTATTTATTTATTTATTTATTTCTCAGTGGCTTCTCACTGGCCTGCTGACCCACTCTATTTTTAGAATCCAATCAGAATTTCCCAGAACAGATTTCAGGTAATTTTTTAGATAGATAGATAGATAGATAGACAGACAGACAGACAGCAAAGATCTGCGACCAACACCAGTTATCAGAGGGGAACCATGAAAGGAACCAAAAGAGGGAAGCTCATCATTCAAACACTTTCCAAAGTTTGGGAGCATCCCATCAAGGCACACTGACACACAGAGTGAGTTCCTCCTGGCAGGGACGCTGGCTCTGTGCAAAGGGAAGGCTACTGAGAGGGAAAATGCAAGCCGCAAACGACTGCTTCAGTGTTTCTCCCTCCCTCCTTCAGGACAGTTCACAAAACAGTTTGATTCAGCAAGCGAGAAACAAATGGAAGACTGGCTGGAACACTGCAAAAGGAACAGCCACAAAGACTCTGCATCAGGAAGTCGACTGCAGGGGAAAAAAAAAAATCAGGATACAGGCCAGAGCTTAGGCAGAGAGGCTGTTGGGCTTCCCCCACCTCCTGTGTGTGTGTGTGTGTGTGTGTGTGTGTTGGGAGGATGTTTCTGTCTGCTCCTCTCCCTCTCTGTGTTTCTCTGTGGCCAGCCAGTCTCTCCCCCACAAGGGGAATAAACAAAAGAACTCTGCTCCTGAGCTCCCAGGTGTGAGGACCCTGGCACCATGTGGCCTGAGTGGCAGCAGCAATTCTAGGGATTTAGTCTGTGCCTTTCGGGCTGGGCTGTGCAGGGCTCTACAGCAAATCAGGGAGTGTCAATACAGCCTGAGATTCAGAGCGAGACCACAAATTATAAACAGTTTCAGCAAATTGACTCGAGAGCTTTTGTTTCTCAGACACCCATGCAGGCAGCGGAACCTCCCCACCGCTACAGCCCGGGACTGGGAAAGGAAGTCGTTGAAGCCTGGATTTCCTGCTTTTACTGGTAGCCAAGAACTATGAGGCTTGTAGTGGTTTCAGGAACTGACTCATCCCATGATTCACGGATAAGACACTGCCTTTAATATGCTTCTGACCCAAAGACTGGGGAACTTCAAAACCAACCTGAAGTCACACTCCATTCTTACAGTACAAATGACTATTTAGGGCAAAATAAACAGGACACCAGATTACCATTCCTTAGGCAGAGGCAGAGAAAGTGAAGAACATCACGTGGCACCCGTGATCAGAGCTTAATCCACAGGCTGTGACTTGACAACAGCCCAACTTCCCCAAAGTGGATAACAGGTGGGATAGGGTTATTTTCAGACATCATTCCCCTAGATGTAAAAATAGATTTAGCAGAGCAATATTTTAATTTAGGCCCATGTGAGGTTGAGGCTCCATATACCCACGATGCAGAAGCACATGGCTGGTGGGAACTGGTTGAGAAAGAGACCCGGAGGCCAGCTGACCAAGGAGCAATGGGTAACAAACACTCCACTGTGTATGCAGGAAGGCTACAATTTTATTCCTACTCTTAATTGACCAGACTTCTTTCCCTTCTGCACACACACAGGCACATATGTATACACGTGCTTAAACACACACAAGCAAACATACAGTCCAGGGCTTACAAGCAACAATCTGCGAAGCAACAGCCCCTCTACTCTCACAAGTAACCCTAATCAAGCTCAGGGGGTCACAAAAGACACCAGAGCAGGGAGGGGCTTTCTGGGAAGTTCAGTGAATAAGAAGGGTGTTGAGGGTTTCATAGCAAGTCCAGATGATCAAAATACATCATAGATGCATGAATAGATTATAAAAATGTTAGTACTGAAACCCTGGCACTTCTGGAAGCTCCCCTAACAATCTCCATCAGTTTATCAGCACAGACAAAACAAATCCACTGGATTTGTTTTTGGTCTCCTCCCCAACACAAACACAGAACAAGAAGCACACACAGGGCAAGTTTCGAGAGTGGTTTTCATAGGCGCTTACAGATATCAGCACAAGCTGGGGTGCAGAGGGAAAGAGGGGCAGGGAGGGAAGAAAACAAGGGCACAGGCTGGATGGGAGAGAGTGGAGAATAGGGAGGTGACCAGGTGAGGCCAAAGTGCAGGGGGCTGGCAGGCGCTGGGCAGCAGGGCTCCTCCATCAGACTTACTGATATCGTGACATCAGTGGCTCCTATCCAGAGTTCTCTCTTGAGAGCTTTCAGCAATGCCTCCTGTAGCTTCCACTGTGCTGGGAAGCCACAGGGTGGCAAGGAAAATTCCCTCCAGGCAGAGACTCGCCTTGTGAATTAAGAGGGTCTGCACCTACTTCTGGGTACCCGTGGAGTAAAAGGGTGGAGACAAGCCAGGTAAACTGTACCCACAGCACAGAAGAGCCATTAAAGGAAGTTTGTGAAGTAGGGGACATTAAATGGATATGACTTCCCAGGCCTGGGAGGTCAGCTCAGTGGAGTCAGAAGACCTTAATTTTGGATTACCCTCTCCCGCTGTTTCTAGGCTGAGCTGCACTGCCCGTGGCTTTGTTTTGCCAACAAGAAAGAATCCGCTAAAGCTGAAAGCCCAAGCACCAACTGAACTTCTGAGGAGATTATAGCTAGTTCTTTTAAAAACAAGCCTACACACACACACACACACACACCTTTTTCTACCTAAGTGATGTACCAACATGGGCCTAAAACATTTTCCAAGAAGCAGAGGCAGGAATAACTAAAAGTAAGTTAAGTAAGAGGCTTGTTAAACGAAAAGCACACACTGGGTTGTGACGTATAGGACGTGCTAGCACAGTCCCACAATGCAGTAAAGCGCTAGCCCTGCTCCTCCGAGACCTGCCAGGAACTACAAAGTCAACATGTTTTACTTATAAAGATAATAAATTAGTGAGACATTCTTTAAAATGACTGAAACATTAAATATATTCTATTTTGAATCCTTTGAACAGAGGACTTACGGACTTAATCCAGTATTTACTGAACAAATGCAATGGCCCCAGAAGTATCTTCAAATAAAGTCGGCAGCACGCAGGACCCAGAGTCACCATGGAGCGAGGCACGTCCACTTGGGCTCGGTTCGGTAGACAAGAGGTGAGACATCTACCAGGCAAACATGAGGAGGGAGCTTTGGTCTTTGGAGTCAAACCATGAACCACAGTGGAAGAAGGAAAAAAAAAAAGAGGCTACTCTTCAGTTTGGGGGATGTTTGGTAGACTCGGAAGCTGGAAGGGTGGTGGGAGGGGTTTATTATATAGCCCCAGGCAGGTCTCCTGGTTATCCTCCTGACTCAGTTTCCTAAATTACTGGAACTGCAGGCAATGCCACTGCACCCGACTAACTAGAGTTTTTCTTTAGTAAAACACAGGGTAAACAGAAGACGTGAGGAAATGGCAAAGAAGACCCAAAAGAGCCAGGCATGGGAACACACACACAACGTTAAGATGAACCGAGTAGCAGACGTACGTAGTGAGGTCCAATTCCAAACAGGAGCGTGGTATCAGAGACCCTGGCTAAAATAAAGTGTGACTTCAAAATTCTTCCCATAGAAGGAACGTAACTGCAGAGACACTTGTTATAAACCTGAGAGTTCACAAGAGGCTGAGCATGAAGGGGGCACAGGGTACGAGGAAAGTGTCCTCAGGAAGCAGGAAGCAACGAAAGCCACCGCGGCTAGCCAGCTATGAGTATGCGCAACTGACCAGAATGGATTCAGACACATCAGAAAACCTAAAATCTAAGACTACAAAAATCACAAGACAGAAGACTGGTAGACACTCGCCTAAGTAAGGCGCGAGGTTAGGGGTGACTCTGCCTTCCTTTTATGGAAATGGAAGGCAAGGTTAAACAAACAGCTGGCAAAAGTATCCCATTGCAATAGCATTCTAACAGAGGAAAAGAAACTGAAATACGGGATATAAAACGGGAATATGGTGCATCCATTTGTAAAGTCAGCAAGCATAACCAATCATGTTCCCATCATGAGACAGAGCAAACATTAGGTGCATGTCAAACAAAAAACTTAAACACCTGGGGGCTGGAGCAGTCCCGACCATCCAATTTGCAATGGTCAGTTCACAGCCACCTGTAACTCCAGCTCCAAAAGAGCCGCACACACAGACACATAATTTTTAAGAAAAAAAAAATTTAAACCAACCCAAAACAGATCAGACTCTAGATTTAGGAGCTTCTAGATCTAACTCCTAGTTGCTGAAATCCCAACACGGAGCAGAGAGCATGATCATCTTCAACGGTACTGTGTCGTGCCGCTGCAGAATCCAGATGGAGCTGACAGTGAGGATGGCGCTGGAGCTCGCTCTGGCGCGATCTCTCTCTCTCTCTCTCTCTCTCTCTCTCTCTCTCTCTCTCACACACACACACACACACACACACACACACACACACACACACACGTCACAGAGGGAGTTCAAGGGTCGGAAGATCCTTACCTTCTCCCTTGCTCACTGGTGTACGCACGCTCCAGGCTGGCTGACCTGTGACCTACAGGTTCTCCTGCCTCCCGCTCTCACATCGCTGTGGGAATGCTGGGTTTCCAGGCACTGGGGCTGCCTCTTTCTCCAGCTTTATGTGGCCTCTAAAGATCAGAACTCAGGTCCTGGAAATTGTGTGGCAAGCACTTTACCCACCCAGGCATCTCCACAACCCCACAGAGTTTGAAGAAACAGCCACCAGGCCTGACCTGTTGGTCTTGCTTGAACCCTGATCTGAACAATTTAACTAAGAGGAAACATTTTATGAGGCAATCAAGGAGCTCTGAGTAGCGATGCTAAGCAGTTATTAAGGTGCTAGTGTGACTGTGATAATGGGCTTGGTGGGGTTTCCTTTTTTTAATGTTTGTGTGTGTGTGTGTGTGTGTGTGTGTGTGTGTGTGTGTTCATGTACGTGTGTGTGCACATATGCATGTGTGATTGTGTGTACTTGTATACATGCAGGGGTATGTGTGCACACACTCGAGAGCGCACACGAGTGTTCATATGGTAATGTATATGTAGCTGAGCACAGGTGCTTGCAGGGACCAGAAGAGGGCATCAAACCCCTAGAACTGGAATTACAAGCCAGACAGGGGTAGTAGGAAAAGAACCCCAGTCCTCTCCTGGGAGAGCAGCAAGCGCTCTTAACTTCACAGCCATCTCTCCAGCTCCACCCACCCACACCCACTGTAAGAACACATACTGAAACTCCATAGATGAACCCACATGGCATCCAGAAATGCTTCAAGATAGAGATGGAGGAGAGGTGCCAGAAGAGGGCTGTGGCACCTTGAACAGAAATGGCTCAAGGGGGTAGAAGGGAGGGGGCTTTCCCTGACCTCTGCTAGCTGCACTTTCTCATGACTGAAAAAATCTAAAACAGAATAGAAACAGGAAAGTCAGACAGCAAAAGCAATAGGCGGCAGTCAGCTTCAGGGTGCCAGTGACCACAGTCCTAATTACAATGCCACTGTTCAGGAGGTACCGTGCCAATCCTTGAAAGCCCACAGCTGTCCATGCCACAGGTAAGAACCAGTGTTCCTCAGGATCAATGAAGCTCCCAGAGTCGAACATTAGTCAAACTCTCAAGTGCAGAGGCTAATGTAAATCACAAGTTGTCGTCTTTGCAAAAAACACTGAGTGCTGCGATCTATAAGCCAAGAACTCCAGTACAACAGGAGAGAGAGAAACAGAGAGAGAGACAGAGAGAGACAGAGAGAGGTCAGACCTGGCAATCTGTAACCCCAGAGCTCAGAAGATGGGATGGAGAAGGATGCACCTTGAAGCTAGCTTAGGCTAACACAAGATACTCAAAGGCAGGTGAGAGACAGAAGGAGAAAGGGTGAAGGGGATGGAGCAATAGCAGGAACTCCAGCCAAGAGGAGAGCTGGGAAGCCAAAAACACACCCAGTGGAGGCAGATGAGAAAGGTTCCATCTTAGCAGGACTGAGACCTGTGGTGGAGGGAGCCGGAAGCTCAGGCAAGGTTGGAGGGACACACAGTGAAGCTTCCTGAAGGCTGGCTGTGAGATTTGGTGGGCCTTACACCCACAAGCACTATTGCCTCCCACACCTTTCAGGGGAGGACACAGTGCCTGGCCTGGGGAGGATCACACTATCAATTGCAGAAAGAGCTTGGACCTGTGTCTGATGGCAGGGATATTAAGCTAATTTGCAGAAGCCTAAAAGTGAACTAAGCTGGGGTCACGCCAAAACTCTACAACACAAACATCTAAGGGGACCGAGAAGAGGGCTAGCTGTGGCAGACGAAAAGACAAGAACCCACAACTGGCAAGCAGGGACCCCAACCACCAACACACCCAAGGAGAAAAACAGTTACAAACCTTCCTCTCTCCTAAAAACCAAAGTGTCTCCACCTCATCTCAAAGTTCAGCCTCTAAATAGCAGGTGATAGCCCAGATGGGAAGGTGAGAGTGGAATTAATCAAGGTTATCTGGGGGTACCGATCCTAGCAGGTGTCATTTGCATAAAGCAGCCTTGGGGAAACTGAAGGCAAACCTCTAGACTGCCAGCCTAGAGACCAGTGGGGCAGAGCAGCCTCCAGCTTTCCAACCACACCTGCCCCTCCCCCCACGGACTACGGGAAGCACGCAGGCCCCCTGCTCTCACTTCCAGAGGCCAGACTCAGGTCCTCACAGAACTAAAAAACTAAAGCTAAAAGCTAGAGTTGACCTTTGCTCCTTCCGGGCCAGACAAATAGAAGGCTCCCCTGGGCCACACCCAACTGCTTAAGATCTCCACCACATGTTTATACTCAAGATGGAGAAAATGGAACTTACAGAGATAAAGTAGCCATCCTCTTTCCAAGGCAAAACCATTAACAGAGAAGTCTCTTTGTTTCCACATCAAGGACTGCCATAACTCATTCAAATTCCACAATAAAACCTGATAGGTGAGTTAATCCTAACTCCTTTGTTAGGCAGCCTATCAAAGAACTGACTGTGTGACCTTGGGAGGCTCACTAAACCTCTCGGAGCTCCTTCACAGGTCTCAATCACAAATGAAGTTTTTACATTTGAATGGCTGGTGTTTTAAGAATTGGCTTAAAAAAGAATTTACCTCCCTTTCCTACCCAAATTCCCACTGGGAAGCCCACTGATTATCACAACTAGAATGGATGAGGAGTGAACTGGCCTTAGAAGTGTGGGCTCCCAGATTCATCTCACACACACATTCAGGCAGATCCAGAGGCAGACACCCCAACATCACCCCAGATCTAAAGCCCTGTAGCTGGCTGGCAGCATGTTAGAGAGCTCGTCTGGCCCATGTGAGGCCCTGAGTCCCATCCCCAGAACAAGCCTGAGGCCACAGAAAAACCAATGGCAGAGGCTTCCCAACCAAAGCTCCCTACACCACCAGGGAGCTGAGGGACCGAGCCTCAAACTCACTGAGTACCTTCAATGCCCTCTACCACCAGCACCACAGATTTGAGCTCCTGGGCTCAAAGACCAAATCCAGAGGCTCCAGTCTCCCTCGAACCCCAAAGACACTGAACTGAATAAACATTAAGGCAACACACCCAGATAAGCCCCAGCATTGCTGGGCGGGGTGGCCGACGCCTTTAATCCCAGTACTCCAGAGGCAGAGTGAGTTCCAAGCCAGTCAAGCTATATACAGTGAGACCCTGTCTCAGACACCCACTAGCACCAAATGATTCATACTGACTTTTGGGTTGGGGCAAAGATTTCTTCCAAACATTCCTCAGGCTCCACCCCATTTTCTCCACCCATGTGTAGGACACTACTCCCATCTTCCTAAGAACTAAAGAGGGCACTGAATGCCTCAGGACCCCTACTCCTTCCTTTTCCACAGGACTACAAGCTCCAAGAGAAGATCTGAAACACACACAACAAAGCATATTGCAAAGCCACTCAAGCTTCCTTTCCAGACACTGTTCTTTCTACCTAGTAACAGGGAGTTGGCCAGTCTCTCATTAGAAATGCTATCTCCCACATCCCTTATGCACTGAGGTATTCTGAAAGGAAAACAGGGTGCCAGGACAAGCCACACTGAGCAGAAGTTTGAAACAGAGGCCACATCGTTAAGACAATCAGGATGGGACTGGAGGATGTGGGAGCAAGAAGAGCCCCGTGAACGATAGGAAAACAGGAGAGTGCAGAGGTTGAAAGCTCAGCTATCAATTAAAATGACTTAGACAGCCTTCCCCCACCACCTTACAATTGACAAACTGGACGTGGTAATAGGCAAGCTGCCCGTGTGCTATCCAGAGGTGACTTCATCTTCTACTTGATCCTTCATGATGTCATTTCACTAGATGCCATCAAGCTTGAGAGCAGCTGACAAGAGCGCTTCCCTAGCAAGCACAATTCGCTGTTCTCGATGGAAACACACAAGGTGAAGGCAGGAGGATGGGAGGCTCCAGGTTATCCTTGGCAATACAGTAAGCAAGGTTGATGCCTCCCTGGGCTACATAAGACCCTGTCTCAAACACAAAAGAAAAAAGTACATCTAACCAGTAACTATAAGGCATTCATCATTTGGGAGCCAAAAACTCAACCTTACTAGCACTTAGTAAGTGAAAGATTTCCTACACTTTGTTTTGAGACACCGTCTCATTTTATAGCTCCGGTTGGCTTGGAACTCAGAGATCTGCCGGTTTCTGACTCGCAGGACTAAGAATACACTAAGAAGAACCCAGGTCTTTAGTACATGCTAGGTCAGGACTACTACTGGGCTATACTCAACACAATAAAAGCTCTCAACCTATGTATGGGTCAAGTCCCCTTTGTAGTTACATATCACATATTTACATTATAACTCATAACAGTAGCAAAACTACAGTTATAAAGTAGCAACAAAATAATATTATGGTTGGAACTGCATTAACAGGTTGTAGCATTAGAAAGGTTGAAGGCCTATGCTTAAAAGGATCTTTCTGGGTCTTCTTGTCCCTTCTTCACTAAACCCAGCAAACTGACATAAGCTCCTTTCATTGGGTCTAAATACTAACTGCTTGAACCACCACCAAAACTCAAGGGACATGGCAGGGGTGCAACAGAGGGCAGTCAGAGCAGTGACTACATCCTGGGTTCATTGGTTTGAACACACAATTCACACACTGTAAAACCTGGGAGTATACAACACACTGTGTTCAAGAAAGCCGGGAAGAGGGCACTGTCGGGTTTTGAAATCTTGCTGTCCCTGAAGGCCTCCTTCCAGCCCCACCACTCTCCTCCTAAAATGTTGAAACCTTTTTAGTTTTAACTTTTTCAGATTGGGAAACCTGACTGAGCAGCACACCCTGCCACGCATGGCTTCTTAAGAGATAAGGACAGGAAGCCGATAAAATGCAGGTGGTCCCTGGCTCAGGCTCCCACAGAGCAATCGGTAACTGCTCAGCCTGTTCAGCCAGAGTGACCTAAAAACTCAGGGTCGATGACACACCCTGAGCTGTAGCTGAGAACCTGGGCAGACCAGGATCAGTTAGAACAGCTGACTTCCAAAACTACGCACATGAAATTGTGAAAGGATTCAAAGGAATAAAAAAACAACTCAACAGGCGATTTGGCTTCCCGGAGTGAGTGGGCTCAGTTATCCAGGAAATACCTGGAATTAGACATTCATCACTTAGGCTAACAAAAGTCCTGTCCCCTTAAATATGTAAATAGAAAATAAACAGAGAAAAAAAAAGCTGCGCCCCACCCCCCACAAGCACCTGAATTAGCATGTGAAATGTACCTGATCCAGAAAAAGGGAGGCTTAGAGGAGCAAAGACCAACTGTACAGTCTGCCTTCTTTGGGAGCACAGAGGCCAGGGAGCTGAGAGCCACTCCTGCAGCCTGCCCAAGAGCAGCCGACACATCACTCCAACGTTTAGCCCCATTTTCCAGGTGAGGAAATGGAAGGCAGCCTGCCTTAAGTAGTCTCAGAGTTTTGAAGAAGGCCAGACGTGGGGAGGCAAGAGTTTGAGGCTAGCCTGGTCTACATAATGAGGTTCAAGTCAGCCACAGCTACTTTAATAAAAACTAAAGTTACAAGGAGAACAGTGATGTTAGGCATGAGCTGTGTATGACCTTCCCTCTCCACCTCCCAGGTCCAAGCCGTTTGCACTGCCTCCCCAAGCCCCTTCCAACAATCACCAAAAGAATTTATAGACACCAAGCTCAGAATCAGGAAGGAAGCCACAAAAGGCCTTTCTTTTGGAAGGATATAAATTACCTATTATTTCCTGAAAAATTTTCATCTCATTCTTTATTACTACTTTGCAAAGGTAAGTCCAACTATCATACATTTACTGATGGATTCCTCCGAGTACTGTAAGCCTTGCCTGGATTTCCCTGGTTTTCGAGGAGCCATCCTGCAGGCTAACCGACCCCCCCCCCCCAGGCAGTCCCTAGAAAGTCTGATCTAAGTTAAGACTCCAGTGAGCACTTCACAATTGGTTATTACCCAGGGAACCTTCTCTACAGATTTACAGATAGGAAGGCGGGCAAGCATCCCAAGAGCTGAGGGTCATGAATTCCAGCATGACTTGGGCTGTACTAAACACCCTGCCCTAAAAGGAGGGGGTGGGGGCAAGGATGGGAGAGGAGAGGAAACTTCCTGGTGAAGATACCAAAGCCCAAGGACAGAAGATGATCTGCCCAATGTCATATTAGCCAAGACAACCTAGAATAACCAAACTCCACACAACCTCACTCCTGATGAGATGACATTCTGAGGTACGTTTGCTACTGACTTGTCTCAGGACAAACTACATGCAATCTAAAGGCTCTGAAAAGTATCTGAAATCAAGTGGACGATCAGAACCACCGCATGGCCAGTCACAAGATTCTCCCTTTCACACACATCCCAACTTACAAAACACTCAAGCCAGCTGGGGACGTATAGCTCAGCTGGTAGAATGCCTACAACTCAACAGTAAACCCAGGGTTCTGGTGTCAACACCACATAAACCCGGCATGGTGACACCTGCCCATAATCCCAGCACTCAGGAGGTGGGAACAGGACGGTCAGTTCAAAGCCATCCTCAGGTTACAGAGCCTGGGATGCATGAAATAAGAAAGATTAAAAAAAAAAAAAAAAAAAAAAAAAAAAAAAAAAAACTCTTGGGCTGAGGATGCAACTTAATGGAGGTATGAGAAAAAAAAGAGAGAATGGGGGCGGGAGGGGGAGCCTTGATGTTTAATACCACAAAAGTGAAAAGAAAATAAAGATTTGTCCTTTAGAACTCAGGAAATTCAATACACACACCTTCCCCACTGGCTTCTCACTACCTCTCCATATCTGCCTAGGAGGGCCCAGAGTCTGCTCACTAGCTGTCTTCCCATCGCCAAGTTGCTGTCACTGTTTAAATACACAGTTAAATACACAGTTGCAAGCAGACCAAGAGCATCAGGATGCCCGAGTGAGGACCGGATGATGAGCACCGTGGGCCCTGCAAGTCTGAAGCAGAGCTACCCTTGGGCTTTCTCCTGACCCCTCAGTGCTCAAATGCACAGGAGGGGCTCTAGAGCATATCCCACTCAGCGCAGGACCTCGGCAGCCAGAGCAGAACTCTGCTCTACGCCCTAGAAATCACATCTGGAAACAACTAACAACTACCGGCCTCTCCAGGGGAGTTGGGGATGCCAGACACAGAGAGGCCTGTCTTTCGTACAAAAAGATGGGCCAGTAAGATGGCGAGCACACACACAATCAATAGTAATAAATATTTCTTTAAAGGTCTTTGTGTACCTTGTTTTTTAATTCCAGAAAGATTCCTCTAAATTCCTAGGCACAGATAACTGAGGAAGCACTCACCCTGACTCTATCACAGGGTGAAAAGAAAAGCAAAGACACAGTCCCCTCTCGGGAGGAGATGTCTTCAGAGGTCTGCTAGGTTCTCAGGCTTCTGAGGAACCCAGCCCTTCAGGCTCTACGGCACAAGTAGAGTCTGACCAATGTATGAAGCAGAAATCAGCCTCTAAGTGGGTCTGTGTGCCCTCAATTACAAATCCAAATGTCAAAATTCAAAAACAGGTGAGGGACCTGAAGGGTAGGGGTGCACACAGGTGGGGAGGTGATGGGAAAAGGGTCTCACCGTAACTTCCCAGGCATGTGTAACTGAGGCAAAAACATCTGCTCAGCAGCTGGTAACTCAGTGGTCATGTGCAGGGCCAAACATCCTAAACCATGTCATGTGTGCACAGAGCCCTGCAGCCCCAGCAAGCTCACCAATGGGGTGATTCCAACTTGCATTCAGCTTTGCCGGACACCTAAATGATATTCTAGAGGCATTCCTTAATAATTCCTGGTTAAGAAAATAAGCTGCTTCCTGTCTCCAAATCCCTGGCCCTTTCCAGACATACATGTCATTCATTTCTGCACTTCGTGATGAAGGTGAAAGAAAATTAGGGAAGTTTTCAGCATGACTAACAGAAACCTTTCAACACACTAGAAATATCAGCCATGTTATCTCATTAGTACATAAAGCAAAAGCAGACTCTGAATTAAGGGAACCCTTAGCTCTACCAGTGTGAAAATGAACACTGGCATCCTGTTCTCTGCTGGTCTGCAACGGCAACCAACTCGAGCCAGCATCCTCATCCCTTCAGCTGATGGGAAACTGACTTTAACCACTATTGTCTTGGAGAGGCTCCGAGGTGAGGAGGCAGCGAGGGGGAAAGGACTGAAAGAAATCCTTCCAAAGGAAACAGGGCTCACAATGGTTTGGGAATCAGGCCCCAGAACACCCCTGCCAGGGTGATGGGTGATCTGAAAAACAAGGCATATCAAAGTGCTATTGATAAGCTGACTCAGTAGACAGCTTATCTGAGGCCCTCATGGACCATATGGTGCCCCAACTTCTGCTGCCTGTTGCTGCCACAACAATAGGCTTGTCTGCCCAGAAAGCACCGTGGTGGGACAGAAGCTCAGCAGCAGAGGCATGCCGCCCGCCCGGCTATAGTGTTTACATTTTATTTTGTGTCGTTAGCTTTGTGTGTCCCCGGCGGGGACTTGAAACACACACCACACACGCTTCGTGTCAGACACCAGGGTTACCTGCAGAATGCACATGGACGTGCGACATGTATGTGCTTGTGGATGGGAACAGATCAGGTGAACAAGAAAAGCAGATGTCAACTTCAGAATTAGAACATGGCTGGTGGGGGAGGGTGAGCGGGCGGGCTCCCAGCTAGCTCAGGAGCAGACAATGCTCTTTTCTCAAAAAACACTCTGGCCAGGCGGGCCTCGGGGAGTGGCTATTTAAAACACTTGGCTTCTTTTATTCCACCGCTGTAGAAGTGAATTCAGTTCTTCGGAGCCAGAGCAAATGAAGTCATTTGGTTTCTGTGGGTTCTCTATGCACTTCGGCAGTAGGAAACCGGCCATCCAAGTTGGCCTTTCCTCATTAACTCCGTTTTCCTTGAAAAAGACAGTAAAGTCATAGCAAAATTCTAGGATATGGGGCACTGAAATGGATGCTGTCAAAGCCATCAGGAAGTCATGGTGTGAAGACAAACAGGTATCGCCTTCCAAAGGCTTGGGTTGGCATGACAGACCGACCCGGACTTTGGTCAAATTATGTATCTTCTCAGAGGGTTTCCTGTCTTTGCAGATGATCATAAAATATTCATTTATCTAGTTGACTACCTATTAGGGGAAAAAAGACACTGGTTCCCAATAAGAACTCTGCAGCTACAGTGTCAGGTGACATTAAAGCTGCCCTAAGATGCAGGAGCTCAAGGTGGTTCAAAGCAAAAATGCAGGCAGAAGGCTCTCCCTCAATCCTCACAGCAGAGCTTCGGCAGAAAGATACTGGTTTCATCTGTGACACCAGCCCCATACCTAAGTGGACAACATTCTTGGATGAACTTCTCAAATTTTCTTAAACAGTCTCAGATTTAAAATCTCCTTTCAAGTTAAATTGAGATTGCACTTGAACTCTATCCAAGAGCAAAGCTGAACTGAATTATGATAATTAGAAAGCTGTGTCTATAATTTTTTTAAGAAGTCAGTAGAGTTGATATATTTTTTTTAAAAGTTCATGCCAGAGAATATAAGTTCAGTGTGTTCCCACATAACTAACATTTCTCACCATGGTGAGCAGTTTTTCAGTTTACCCATCAGTACTGCTGGGTAGTCCCAGGTCTCAGTACAGACAAACGTGTCAGATGCCGAGAAGCTCCCAGAACTTCCCCCTGCAGAGGTGGACCCTCAACTTCTTCATCAGTAAATTAGTCCACTTTTAAGTCTTAAGCTCATTTCCCAACGCTCTATCTTTCACCATTAAAAAAATGTTAATACGGGGTTGACATGTGGCTCAGTTGTTACAGGGGTTGTGACAGGCGCTATCATGAGACCAGAGTGTGATCCCAAGGAAGGGTATAATATAAACCCAGCATGGGTAACAGGTCTGTACTCCAGCACATGAGCAGCAGAAGAATGAAGATCGTGCATCCAGGATCATGCTCAGCTACACAGTATAAGCTGAAGGTCTCATACATGGGACCTGCTTCAAAAAACGAACAAAAAGCTAATGAAATCGTATGACAGAGCCTTACAAACAAGTGTGAGTAAGAAAAGAACATAGAAAATACGGGGGGGGGGGGGGACACGACGACACAGTCTTCCCTTGGGCTGCCACAAAACTGAAGACAGCTTCTCTGAAATACCATTTCCATTATCCAATCAGAAGACATGTGTGTGTGTGTGTGTGTGTGTGTGTGTGTGTGTGCGCGCACGCGCGCATCCATTATCCCCCGACCACAGCCTGAGCTAAGACACCCAATGGTGTAAGCTAACAAAATGGGAACTTGGGATCAGGGGATAGCCCACCCTCTGGGCAACACTGACCTGAAGATCCCTGCCCTGCAAAACCAAAACTTGCCATTTGCTTGGACCAAGTGAAAAAAATGCACATTTCAAAACTCTCCTACTCTGCACCAATGCAAAGTTGGAACATTTCTAAAGAAATGATCCCATTCCAACCTCAAGTTCAAACATGGACCAGCATTAAGGAGAACCATAAAAAAAGAACCTCAAAGGACTGGCAATACAATTCACATCTTTGAAACTGAACAAAAATTCTCCAAAAATGGAGACCCACTGCCCTAGAAGCCAGAAGGGTGCAACACCCTGTTCAGATATGCACAGTAGCCACACAACAGGATCTAAAGAAGTGTCTACCAAAAGGCCTAGCCCTGAGCCAGTGCTAAGGACTGACCTGAATTGCTTTATCACCTTGATGAATAACAATATTAACACTACATGACTTAGGTTCCTACATAAAAATATGATGATCTGAAACCTCTACACCTAATGGAAGAAAAGGCAGCACGTAGCTCCAGAACATAATGGCAGCCATCGCCAGTGCCCCGTCAGTCAAGCACAGCGTATGATAGTCGGTGAGCGACTATACTGTCCTTACAGAATTCAGAAGTAGGCTATAAGCACTCTGCGATTCCAGTTGCAAAACTGTAATAAAAGAGAAGTCTGCCTTAACTAACAAAAACGATAAAGGTTTTCTTGCAGTTTGGGGGGAGCAAGCTGAGCACTAGCATTAGCCAGTATTTCTTAAGCCATAAAAAGAAAAAAAAAAAAGACCCTACTCAAAAGTTGTACCACTCCACAGAATCCTCCCAAGGGCTGTTACTCAGAAACACACACACACATACTTCTGCTTTCATACTACCTTCATGGGGAAACAGAACCAAACACATAAAATGGTAGCTTTGAAGCAAGGGCCCTAATTTCTCTGCACAGATACGGTTATTCTTTTTAAGCCCACTGGATCATACACAGTTATCTGCATGGACCTCGGGAGTGATTAAGACACCATCACAATTTCCATTTGCAAGCAGTTTAATTACACTCACAATTAACCCATAACACATGAGATTAGAGAGGCAAGTAATCCTACAGATGTCCAGGCTCTTCTTGTACAACCAAGGACTGGGGACTGAGGAGATCTATCTACTTCCAAAGCCCGCAACAACTGCCTGATGCTGCTAATGGTCTGTCTCTTGGTTGGGGTCTCCATTCCCTCCACAGACAGTATGATACCAAACACAGTCTAGACACAGATAGTTCCATAAAGATGTATCTTCTTACATTTGCTTCTGCCTATTGGCAGAACCAACTAAAATCAAGTCTATGCACTAGTGAACTTAAAAAAATAATAATAATCTTTTTCTTAGTTTTCTGTCTTCTTCCCAAATCAGAAGATGCCAGAATCCAAAGCAACTATGTGAACATATAATCCCAGCTGTATACAGCAAAGAGAGGGAGAGAAAGCAGGAGGGGCAGGAAGCCAGCTCCCCACCAGGTGACCCCTGCAGACCCACCTGCACCATTTCACAGGGCTGTAAGGGAAGCACACACTGTACGTACCACAGTACAAGCGAGTTACTCATTCAGTTAGTGCAGTCTGTGTCAGTCTATGCTACATTATCTGCCAGCTTCAAATTAAAGGTCACTAACTATATACATGTCCTGCTCAGTCCTGGCCTTTGCTTGTACAAAACCTCCAATAACCCCAAAATGTTCCCTAGAATTTATAAAGAACCCCAGGAAGAAGGAACTCACACAATGATTCTTTTTCCCCTTCTTCTCTCCGCCCGCCCTTTTTTTTTTTTTTAAACTCTTTTATAAAGGCAAAGTGTCTCTCTGGCTTTGTTTCAAACTTGTTTTTAAAAAATAAAAAGTATTCTAATATTTCCCTAAATCTTCAATTTAAACAATACTTGCCATTAAACAGAAAATAAAATGGCTTACTAAGGACATGAACAAGACTCAGTAATGGAGACAGCTTATCAGCTCATTTTTTATACAAACAACAAATAAAGCAATTGCAAACTCTGTTGAAAACCTGAAACCTAAGAGTCCGACACAGAGTTACACATTCAAAGAAATAGTACACAAAAATATCTTATGACCATTTATGGAAATACTGAGATTAGAAAAATACGCCTTTCCTCCTTAAAATCATCAATTTAAAACCTTGCTGTTGACAAAGGTTCAGCTAAACGCATTTGTCTTTCCGGAGTCGTGCTGTAACTGGGTCTACTGTTTCCTTCTAAAGAGGAAAGATTCTTACCAAAGTTGGATCTAAGTCTGGCCCTTATAAGCATTCAGATGCGCTTGGGCCCAAAGATCCTGCTATTCACAGAAAAGCGCAGACTCCGCTGAAAGGCGGAAGCCCCTGGCACAGTCTGTACAGCCTGAGGACTATTCCCAGCCTCAGTCTCAAGGCAGATTAGCCCCCACCCAAGAGCTCAGGCTTGCACAGACAAGCTACCCCTTGGCTCCGGGTAGATCGAGTCTCCCTAACGGGAAGGATCTGTCCACCCGGGGAACCACCTGCAGGCACTCGGCACACTCTAAGCCACCAGACCACCTAAACTAACAACGAATCCAGGCCACAGGGCGTAAAGGAGACTGCGATTCTGTTACTTGGCATTATCTGTAGGAATTGAAATATTTTCCATTCACTATTTTGAAATATGATCGTATTTACAGACCTTTTTGTTCCAAGGACCTCGGCTCCTTTCAAATGGCGCTATTTTAAAACCCCGGCCTTTCTACACTACCGATTCCTGGAATATCTGTCTGTAAGTTTCCAGCGCTGAGATCAATTTGCATTTCTGTAAATCACAGACAGCTTCTAAGAACTTAACAAGCCTCCTGAGAAACGCTGGTGGCTGGTATTTCATTGTTTCATAAATATTTTTATACGGGTGACACCATTCAACTTAAAATAAATCTTTAAAAAGGAAGACGATTAAGACCGAGGAAAATTAGTCTGGCTTTTATTTTCACGGGAAGAAGATAAGTGAAGTGTGAGCCCCACTTCTTAAAATGTAGCTTTGATTATTTTAAAAAATGCATTAAAAAAGAAAAAGGAAACTCCTAGAAGTTGAACTTTCTTTCAAACGGGCCTCTAGACTTTGAAAACAAGTGGTGCTTTCGCGAACAAAGGCTAAAAGTGTCCCCAGATTTTTTTTGGGGTCCTCCTGGGGATCGTATCTCCTCCAATAAACAAACAAATCCCCCAGTATTTCCTACCGAGGGGAAGTTTTCCAGGGAGAGTCTACTCCCGGGTTTGGTGGTAAGTGCGACTCAGTCTTTTTTGGACACAATGTTTCTGCTGACTCCTGAAAATTTTCCACTTGAATGTGCACTGGAGCGGCGGCGGCGGCGGCGGCAGCTCTGGAGAGGCGGCAAGAGCGAGAGAGCCCTCTTTCATCTCCCGGGAGGAGGAGCCCGGATCGGCGCGGACCCCGAAGGGGCCGGGCGCCGGGGGAGTCACCGGGCTGCAGGCTCTAAGCTGCGCGCCGAACGCTCTCCCACCCGCGATCGCGCCAAACTCGGCGCTTCCCAGGCAAGGAGCGAGGTGCGCGGGAGAGGGACGCTGGAGAGAGGGGCGCGCAGAAAGGCGAGCGGGGCCGCCTGTTGCCGCGCAGGGTTGCGGCCCAACTTGCAGGGCGGCGGGGCCGCTCCCCTCTTGGAGCCGCACACAAAGCGCCGATCGCGGTGACGCCTAGACAGCCCGCGCCCCCGAGTCCGCCCCGCGCGCAACTTACCACGGCAGCCCGAGCGGGCGCGGCAAACTTCGGGGCGCTGGGCCGCCGCCCCCGCGTTACTCCAGCCGGTACTCCCTGCGGTACTCCCGCGCCGGGCAGCCCCAACCCGGCCTCGCCGGCTCCCGGGACGGGCAGGGCGCGCCGGGGCAGCTGCCCGCGCTCCGGCGACGCTGCGCGCTGGGGGGTCAGCGCATGGCCTGCGCCCCGCCGCGGCCGCCCCGGGCCCGGGCCCCGGCGCGCGGACTCCCCGCGAGCTGGAAGCGAGTGTGCGAAGTGCTGGGGGGCGCCCGCGGCGGGCGGCGGGGCCGCGGAGGCTCGGCTCGGCTCGGGCGGCGCGGCGCGGCGCGAGCGATGCGAAGAATGTGCGGAATGAGGACAGGAATGAAATGAACGCCAGGACCGAACTCGCTCCGGAGGGGTGGGGCCTCGGTGACGTCATGCCGCCGGGTCCTGGATGGGGCGGGGCCTGCCGCCGCGGTGACGTCATGGTGTGGGGCGGGACGCGTGGGGCGGGACTTGGCGCCCACGGGGGAGCGAGCCGCGCGCGATGGCGGGGGCTCAGGGCTTTGTGCGGTCCGAGGCGGGGCGGCCGGATACTAGGAATGCCGGGTGTGCGCCCTCCGCCTGCTGTGCCTCAGTTTACCCCCTCCTGGTTTGCACAGGCAACGACGCTCCCAGGCTGGAAGGGAGGTTGCTCTTCAGGAAACTGAGGCCGGAGTGGGCGGCTTCCCCAGCCCGCCACTCCTCCTCTAGCCGTTTCGCTTTACCCAAGTTCGGGGTGCTCGCGCAAATTCTGGGCTTTGCGAACTCCGGGTTGGAGCGTCACGGAGTCCTCGCCCGCCTCCTGCCCTGTCTTTCTAGAAGTGAAGCTCACTCGTGCTGCGAGTTGAGTCTACAGAAATCCTGCACCCGGTTAAATAAAATAAATAAAGTCTTGCCTGGCTGCAAAAAGCAGCTTTGTGCCGTCCCTTTATGGAGAAAGTGAGAATCAATCATAAAAGGTTTGAACTCTTTTTGGAGTGGACGGCGCCTCAGTACTTGAGAAACTCCGGTAAAGTTAACGGAGGCTGGGACAGACATGCTGGCAGTTTGGGCCGGTAGCAGTCCGTAGTTTCCCAGAAAGGAGCCGGCCCTTCCCGCACCGGGACTTCCTTCTTTCAGCTCTGGCTTCAGAACAAACTAATGGCGCCTGTTTTGTGCCCGAGGATTCCTGGAGTGTGCATAACTCAGGAAAGCCAATGGGACTCACTGAGCGCGTTTGATCGGAAACAACGATTACCAGTGCGTTTTAAAGGCAGAAATATCTTTCTCTAATGCATTTTTAAAATTATACGTCAAGAGAATTGAAGACTCCCATGCCGTTGTAAAAAGTAATACAGAGACATTCTTTGTTCGCTTCACTCAGCTCTTCCCCACGCCTGTCAACCAAAATTATATCCCAGCCAGGGTATTAATTTTCGAGCAGATTTTCCAGATCAACTTGTACACATCACTGTGTATTTTTTTAATTCTATACATTCTATAATTTCTCACCTGTGTAGATGTCCACCGCAATCAGGTACAAATGTGTATTATTTCCAGTTACTATGCAGTAATGTGACAGGTTGACAGTAAGAACTTCACACACCCGAGCAGAGTATTAGAAAATACACGACGATTTTTCCCTTTAAAACTCTGGCAGGTGTATGTCTCTTTTCCAGATAGCCTTCCATTAACACCAGCGAATAAGACAGAGGGCAGAAAACGCCAGAAGCAGTTAAAAGCACTTGCTGCTCTGCAGAGGACCAGGCTCCTGTCAGGTTCCCCACATGGTCGCTTTCAACAGTCTGTAACTCCAGTTCCAGGAGCACCAGGCACAAACATGGTGTACACGTGCAGGTAAAACATTTGTAAACATAAATAAATAAGAGATTTTTATGTCTGGTAGCAGGGCGAGCCTACCAGTGGGTACATTTCTAAACCAGTATTTATCTTGCCCATGACAGGCCAGTTACCCTTCAGACTCCAGTTGCTCCTGACAATTTGGTGTTCTCTCATTTCTACTAAGCTAAGAATCCTTGGCCAAACTTCCAAAGCTAATCATGATATGCTATAACTCCTCGGCCTGTACGTTCTACAGCTTATTTCCATCAAAACACATATTCTTTGATATGTATGCTAAAAACCTTTTCTCCAAGGAAGCCTGTTCAGCTGGAGCCGGACACAGTAGCAATATAATCCCAGCATTCAGGAGGCTGAGGCAGGAGGATTGGTGAGAGTTTGAGGAAATCCTGAACTAAAGAATTGGATCCTCTCTGGAAGAGGAGAAGGGAGACAAAAAAAGAAAAGGGGGGGGGACTGGGGGGTGGGGACCTGATTAACTAGATGTCTCCTGCCCAGGACCCTGAAGCCACGTGGTCCAGGTATGCCATGTGTATTTGTTCTGTTAGTTCACAACCTATGTGTGCTTCTGGTGAGACTCGCCTGTATGAGACAGTGGTTAGGTCTCATTCAGCTAAGGTTATTCTGTCTAGGATCTGCTCAGAAATAGGAAATGCAGCATCATCTCTCTACCCATCTAGCTCATACCTTGTGTTCTCCTCATCTCCCTATTGGTCAAAACATTGGTCAGGACCTGTGAGTTTCCAGCTATCAGCAATTGAACCCATCTGAGGATGGAAACAGCAGCTGCCACCTGCTAAAATGATAGCAGTTTTCATGAGTCGAATTCATTCTTAGCCTCTAGCATTTTGCATTTACCGTCTCAATTAATCCCCACTGCACCTGTACATAGTAATTCTTATCCCAGTTTATACAGATGAGAAACAAGATGTAGGGACAAGCAGGGGATAGAAAATCCAGATTCTTTCTGTTTGTTTTGTTGTTTCATTGTTTTGTTTGGTTTTTCGAGACAGGGTTTTTCTGTGTAGCCCTGGCTGTCCTGGAACTCACTCTGTAGACCAGGCTGGCCTTGAACTCAGAAATCTGCCTGCCTCTGCCTCCCAAGTGCTGGGATTAAAGGCGTGCGCCACCACCGCCCGGCTCTTTCTGATTCATAGTTGATGCTTGTGTGTCTCACTCCTGAAAGAAATAGAAAGCACTACTGTACCAGGCAATGTTCTAAGTGCTGCCCCTGCATCGCCTCGCCTGACCCACTATGACGTAGGCACTGTTTTTTAAGTGTATTTTAAAATTATGAGTATATGGAGAGAGAGTGTTTATGTGAGCACAGTACCTACAGAAGCCAGAAAAGGGAGGGAGGGAGATTCCTCTGGAGTAGAAGTTAAAAGAGTTGCAAGCTGCATCATTTGGGCACTGGAAACTGAGAGCAGTAAGCACTCTTAACTGCTGAGCCATCTCTCTCAGCCTTGAGTTAAGTACTTTTATCATTTTATAGATAGACAAGCTGAGGACCAGAGAAGTAAGATAACTTGGCCTGGGTTATGTGCTTAGTAAATACAGACGAAGGATGTAAACCCAGGCAGTTCCACTTAAGACTGTGCTCTTAGCCATGCTTCTCAGGGTCCCCAATGCAGCACTCCACAGAACCTGGAAGACCTGAAGGGTCCTCTGACCCAGAGATGTAGCAACCTTAAACTATCTAATGATACAAGAAGTCCATTTCTCTTAAGCCTTCCCCCAAAGGAAGCTAACAGCTAACTTGTAACAGAGAGAAGGTAAGACACTGACACATCTCCCTGAGAAAGAGATTCCCACTCCTCTGCGTTGGTAGAACCCTGAGGGCATGGCTAAGAAAGTTACTTTTTTTCCAAGCTAAAATACATTGTAACAATAATTGGTTTCTACTAATTTAAGCTCACTTTCTTTCCTTTCATTCTTTCTTCCTTTCTTCCTCTCTTTCTTTCTCTCTTTCTTTCTTTCTTTCTTTCTTTCCTTCCTTCCTTCTTTCCTTCTTTCCTTCTTTCTTTCTTTCTTCCTTTCTTTCTTTCTTTCTTTCTCTCTGTTTCTTCTTTTCCTTTCCTTTTTTTTTAAGACAGTCTCTCACTAGATAACCCTGGCTGACCTAGAATTCACTATGTACACTACTCTAGCCTCAAACTCACAAAGATCCTTCTGCCTCTGCCTCACCCCACCACCCTATTACCCCAGTGCTGGAATTAAAACATGCACCATCATGTATATCACATCCAACTTTTTTTCTTTGTCTTTGTCTTGTTCTTTTTTTTTTTCCCCTTGAGACAGTCTTATAAATAGCTTGAGGTAGCCTCAAACTTGCTATGTCCTTGAATTTAAGATCCTCCTGCCTCTGCCTTCCAAGTGCTGGGATTAAAGGTTTACACTACTACTACTTGGCTATTTTTTTGTTGTATGTCTGGTGTTTTACCTTGCTGTATGTCTGTGTACCACTTGAATGCATGATTGAAGAGGCCAGAAGAGGGCATCCAATCCCTTGGAACTGGTTATGAGCCACAATGTGAGTGCTAGAAACTGAACCCAGGTCCTCTGGAACAGCCACAAATGCTCTTACCACTGAGCCATCTCTCCAGCTCTAGATCCATACTTTAGGGGAAAAAAAGAGATGTATTTATGTATTTTGTGTATAAGAGTATGCCATTGCTCTCTTCAGATACACCAGAAGAGGGTATCAGACAGGTTTCGAGCCACCATGTGGTTGCTGGGAATTGAACTCAGGACCTCTAGAATATCAGTTAGTGCTCTTAACTGCTGAGCCATCTCTCCAATCCCAGATCCATCCTTTTTTTTTTTTTTTTTTTTGCCCCCCCCCCCATTCATACTTTTTTTTTTTTTTTTTTTTTTTTTTTTTTTGGTTTTTCAAGACAGGGTTTCTCTGTATAGTCTTGGCTGTCCTGGAACTCACTCTGTAGACCAGGTTGGCCTCGAACTCAGAAATTTGTCTGCCTCTGCCTCCTAAGTGCTGGGATTAAAGGCATGCGCCACCATGCCCCGTCATACTTTTTAAGAACTTCAAAATACATACCTATATTCCAGTTCTTCCCAGGGACCAGCAACTTCACTGGGCTCTGAATTGTGGCCCTTCTGATTCCAAATGTCCTTTCTGCATCTACTATTCTGGGTCTTCAGTTTCAGATGGGCTCTTTCCCCTCAGCATCCCTGTCCTCTCTTTCACTGCTGGCCTTGTGAACAGAGCTGCAAGTCCCACTGTCTCTTATTCTCACCTCCCACTGGTTCCTCAGCCTCTGCAGCTGGGCTCTTATCTACTCCATCCATTTATGTTGCTATGTCTCATCCAGGCTACTAGTCAGTTGTGACTGCCACCTCCCTGTGACCCCTTCCTCCTTTTCTTCCTATTCCCAGAGATTTTTCTGCTTCCTTTCCTCCAAGGATTCATTCTTTTGTAGTTAGCTTCACAGTTTGTAGTTGTGCCTTGTAGACTTCCTGCTGGCTTTGCTTTATATCCCTTATTTCACCCCCATGGTCTCAATTACTATATGTTTGTTGTCATTTCACCGTACACTGTACAGTTATGTGTTCTCTCTCTCTCTCTTTCTCTCTCTCTCTCTCTCTCTCTCTCTCTCTCTCTCTCTCTCTCTCTCTCTTACTCCGGAGTGCCAAATCGTCTGAATATCTCAGAAACACCTTACCCTGTGCAGAACCACAACCTCCTACTGTAGACTTTGCCTTCCCTTGGCATTTGTCATCTTCTAGACGATTTACAGAAATGAATTGCCAGGACTTGACAATGCCAGGTTTGATACAGCCTATCCTAACTAAAACTCTTCAAGAGCACCTGGCCACTTTTAGAATCAAAGATTCTTCTAAGGCCCTGAATGACCTGCCCTCCCTATACAGGCATCTTACATTCCTTCCTTCTATGTGTTTGTTCCATGCTGCATCACTTTTAATTCCTCAGATTTGTCATTTGCCTATAGGGTGATTAGCACCTTAAAATAGCTTTCCCTCTTTTATCTAAGGAATCCTCTCCAAATATTGCTTCATCAAAACAAGTCTTTCTGAGCCTCTCTATTTTATCTCCTGATTGTATTGCTGACTTCAGGTTATATAGCAAAATCTCTCTAAAACTTACTTTTTTGTTGTTGGGTTGTTTGTTTGTTTGTTTGTTTGTTTGTTTTTTCAAGACAGGGTTTCTCTGTGTAGCCCTGGCTGTCCTGGAACTCACTCTGTAGACCAGGCTGGCCTTGAACTAAAAAATTCACCTGTCTCTGCCTCCCAAGTGCTGGGATTAAAGGTATGCGCCACCATGCCCGGCTTAAAATTTACTATTTTGAAACAACACCAACAATAATCACTTATTTTCAATTCCTGTTTATGGAATAGGTATTTAGAAATGATTTAGCTAGGTGGTCCTGGTTGGTGGTCTCATTAGAAACTTCTGGGAAACATGTGTGGGTGTGGATGTTGTGGGTGTAATATATATACCTGTTAGTGTAGATGTGTGGACATTCTTGTGCATATGTATGTTCCAGTGGAAAATGGCAGTATCTTTACTGATCATTCCCTACTTTTATTTTTTGAAAGTCTCTCACTGAACTTTAACACCTCAATTCAGCTAGGCTGGCTCACCAGTGAGCTCCAAAGACCTTCCTGTCTCTACCCATTCCACCCCCAATGACCTAGGTCTGGCGCTACAGCCACATGTCCCCGTGCCTGGACTTTTCCAGAGGGTCTAGGGATTCAAACTCAGGTCCTTATGGTTTCCTGGCAGACATTTTATTGACTGAGCCATGTTCCCAACCTGGGCTGAAGTTTCTAGAACCAGATTGTTCACCTATGTGGCAGGCACCTTTTAGCCATTATGAAGGACCCCAGTTCCTCTCTGCATTGGCCTTGCACATTTCCTGAGTTTCCCTACATGTTAAATTGACTTCAAAGTCATGAAATGGGCATATAGGGTATGGGTAAATGGCGGGAGGGGGAGAGTTAGGGAGGGAGAGAGGAAGGGAGGGAGCAGGAAAGGGCTGCGTCCTTTCAGATGCACTAACCCAAGAAGCTGCAGAGCTTCATTTCTGCCATGTTCTGTTCACTAGGAAGAAGTGAGTCAGTTATATTCTGATCACATCCAGAGGGAGCGAGATCCACCTCTCAGAGGGAGAGTGTGGGACTTAAATAGGAGACTTTTTCCTGGCATGTATAAGTCTCTGGGTTCCATGCCCAGTGCACATGAGTGTACATTACACACACAAATAAATTTTTAAGGATTTATTTATTATTTTACATATGTGAGTACACTGTCACTGTCTTCAGACACACAGAAGAGGGCATCAGATCCCATTACAGATGGTTGTGAGCCACCATGTGGATGCTGGGATTTGAACTCAGGACCTCTGGAAGAGCAATTGGTGCTCTTAACCACTGAACCATCTCTCTAGTCCCACAAATAAGTTTTGAAACATACTTTTCAAACAATTCATTACAAAAACTTCTATCTTTACTACAGTGATCTTATTCTCCAGTTCTTTTTTTTTTAATTAGATATTTTATTTACATTTCAAATGCTATACCAAAAGTTCCCTATACCCGCTCCCCTACCCACCCACTCCCACTTCTTGGCCCTGGTGTTCCCTTGAACTGGAGCATATAAAGTTTGCAAGACCAAGTTCTTATTCTATTCTCCAGTTCCTAATGGAACACTTGGCACTCCCATATAGAATAAATATGTTATAGCTATATGCAACCCCTGAAACAGCCCATGTAGACTTACATATAAGGATCACTTAGAGCTCAAAGCCAGCCTGAGTTAAGGATAGAACACAGATGAACCACTAAGGAACTGGATCTTCTCCTCCTATCAGTCTTCTGAGCTATTGGTCTCACTTTAGTCTCTAAACCAAAACATTCATCTGCCCAAAACCCACTGGACACAGGACTAGCCCAGGATAACAGGTCTCTTAACCTCCCCTCTGGCTCAGGGTAGCCCATCTCTGCACTTAGGCCAGCCTCCATTATTATTGTGTCAACATGCCTGTTATTTCTTCTCAAAACCAGACTTGGTTGAATAGTGAATTAAAATCCTGGCTATCTATTTTAACACCATTATCTTATTTTCCAGTTCCTAATGAAACACCTGCAGTATGAGCAGTGGGGTATGTATTCCCAAAGTCCACATAAGTGCTAGAAGAGCATGGTGCCTTGTTTGTAAACCCAGCACTGGGGAGGCAGTACAATCCTCCCCAGGGCAGGCTGCCTGGCTAGACTAGCTACAGAGCTCGAGCTTAAAGTAAGAGACACTGCCTTGAAGAATACAGTGTCGAGCAATCCTAAGCCAGTGCCCAGACTAGCACAGAGATAATGGAATGCCCACATTTATCATAGCACTATCCAAAGTACCTAAGAATAGAATCAACCTCATCTTCATCAGTGGGTGAATGGATAAAGGAAATGTGGTATGTATACACGGTGAAATATTAAGCAGACCCTGTCATTTGCAGTAAGATAATCTTAGCCCTCACGGAGGCAAGTAGATCTCTGTGAGCTTTGAGGCCAGCTTGATCTATATTGCAAGTTCCAGGCCAACCTGGTCTATACAAGGAGAATCTATTTTTAAACAAATCAAATAAGCAACCCCTCCAAAAAATACAGCCACCAACAACAACAAAGGTGGATTAGAATGTAGACTGGCGATTACTATAGAATGGGAAAGGTAGCTGGACCATGTGTGGTGTCACATACCTTTAATCTCAGCACTCAGGAGGCAGAGGCAGGCAGATATCTGAGTTTGAGGCCAGCCCTGTCTATAGAACAAGTTCCAGGACAGTCAGGGCTACACAGAGAAACCCTGTTTCAAACAAAACAAAACAAACAACAACAAAAGAATGGGAAAGGTACAGGCGGGCTGATCAATGTATACTCAATCATGTGCTAAAATATCATAGCAAACCCCACTAGTGAGAATTTATACAGAATAATAAAAAAAAAAAAAAACAGTGTCAGGGGCTGGAGAGGTGACTCGGTGGTTGATAGCACTTGCTACTTTTCTAGAAAACTCCAGTTCAGTTCCCAGAATCCATGTAGGGGGCTCACAGCCACTTGAGACTCCAGCTCCAGGGGATCCAATATGCTCTTCTGGTCTCCATGAACAGCTGTGTTCATGTGCACACACCCAAAAACAGACATACACATAAGTAAAAATAAAAAGTAATATATATATAATTTTAAAAAGTCAGTGTCAAGAGGTCTCAAGCCAGTTAATTCTCAAATACCATATTTTACTGGGCAAGCAAGTCACAGTGATGGGCTGGCTGCAACTCATAATAGCCTACTGTTCATTTTATTAAAACCTGAATTGGACAAACTGAGGGCTCAAAATGCAAAGAAATGGTAAGGAGATGGAAATACTCACCCTGAGCTGACCAGGATTTTGAAAACACAAGCTGCAACAGCACAGGGGATCTTGCAAATACAGACATGTGTTAATGTATGCATTACGTATTTTCAAAATGTATTCATTAGTTTTTGAGGTAAGTTCTCTTGTCGTTCATGTCACATTGCATGGTTAAAACTAGATCCTTCTCACCTTCTCTTTGAATTTCTCCATTCCCAATCCACCCTCTAGCCCACCTCATTCTCTACCTGCAGAGGCTTGTAAATGGCTGGCAAGGCCTGTTTGGTCAGTTTTTCTTTAAATATTTGAATGCTTACACAAGTCCACACAAGTACCAGCAGTTCAAAAATCTTCATTTCAACATACTTTTTTTTCTGTTTTTCTTTTGTGAAGGTCTTCTTCTACCTCTTTATTTCAAGAAAAGGAAATGTTAAATATTTTAAATTTTTAGATACCTGAGAAAAATATACATAGGAAATGAAATACCATCCATCACACATCATAAACTATCCACTTAGTAGTTAGGGAAAAAAATGAGACTGTTCCTACCATACAGCACGAAGATTACTGTAACCAGCTCCAGGCTCACCACTCAGAATTGTACATTGCTAGTATCTTGTCATATTTGCTTCTAGACAAGTGCTTATATTTTCTTTTATATATTTTTTAAAAGATGTATTTATTCATTTAAATATTTTATTTATGTGTATAGAAATTCTTCATGCATACATGTGTGTGAACCACGTGCATGCCTGTTGAAGGGCCTGGAACTGGGGCTATGAATGGTAGGGAGCCATGATGTGGGTGATGAGAATTGAACCCAGGTCTTCTGCAAGAGCAACATGTGCTTTCAACTACTGAGTCATCTCCGTGTCCCCTTGTGCTTATATTGTCTGAGCCCAGTATAGAACACAAAGGAAAGACCACTTATTACGTGGCTAACTTTATAAAGATCAATGTTATCTCCAATATTGATAAATACATGGTCACGATAAAAATTTCAAATCAATTATTTGTTTGTTTGTTTGTTTGTTTGTTTGAGACAGGGGTTTCTCTGTGTAGGCCTGGCTGTCCTGGAGCTTGCTCTGTAGACTGGGCTGGCCTCAAACTCACAGAGATCCTCTTGCCTCTGCCTGCCTAATGCTGAAATTAAAGACCACAGCCACCCTGCTCAAATCAATATATACATTTTTTCGAGACAGGGTTTCTCTGTGTAGCCCTGGCTGTCCTGGAACTCACTCTGTAGACTAGCGATATTTTTTTTGAGATAAGGTCTCATGCAACTCAGACTTGTCTCAAATTCATGTGTTGGCAAAGACGACTTTGAACTTCTTATCCTCCTGACTGTACCTTCCAAGTGCTAGGATGACAAACATGTATCAGCATGTCTGATTTATATTGGACTGGGGATTCATCTCAGGGTCTTGGGACTGCTAGGCAAGCCTTTCAACAACAAAGCCCCTAAGGGACATAACTCCTAAGGGAGACTGTTTTATTTACTAATTTGCTGTGGGTAAGTATGCTGTGAACAGGACATGCATGTGGTGGTCAGATGACAACTTTCCAGGATTGTTCCTCTCTTTCCATCATGTGAGTCCCAGGTCATCAAGCTTGTGTGGCAGGTACCTTTACCCACCGAGTCATCTTACCATCCCTAAAGGAATAATTTTTTAAGACTAAATTTAACTCTAAAGGAATGATATTTTTTTTAAAGACAAAATTTGCTAAATATCAACAACAATGGATTTGGACTATTATGGTTATATGGAACTTTTACTAATGGCTTTATGATTGATGATTAATATGCCAACATACATATAATTTATGAATAACTGTATTTTTCACAGAAGTTTACTTTCCTTACTTTCATTTTACTAAAATTGCTAGTAACGTTGAAGCGTGATTGCCATTGTTGTTTGAGACAGAATGTCATTCTGTGGTCTCAGCTGGACTGGATGGAGTTCATGGCAATCCTCCTGCCTCAGTGTAAGTACTAGAGTTACAATTTGAGCCACCACACCGGCTTAATAATATTGTTAAAACCCATCTTTTGCACAAAATGAGTTTTTATTTTGAATTTTCAGCATTGCTTAATGCTGCACATGAGAAAGTCCTAGTCCCCAGGGTGACGCTCTTTAGGGGTGGTGGCACTTGAAGAAGGAAGGGCTAATAAGAGGTCCATGGTTCCCTGTTGCATGGCTTTGATGTGGTAATAGGTTCTAGGTCTCCTCTTTTCCTTGCTTTTACATCCTTGCCAGCAAGGCTCTAACACGGCTCCTGTTATTTTTGCCACAAGATACAGCCATGGGCCTAAAAGCAACAGCATAGATAGGTTGGACTATAAACTCTGAAAATGTAAGCCTCGATTCAACCATCTCCGTTTGTAAGGTGATTGAATGTCTTAGACGTGTCTTAAACGTCTATGTAACTAAGACCCTGATTAATTATACACCCTGTGTTCTCCCTTTTAATAGCTGTTTTGCAGTCATTGTAACTTTAGACACTTTTCAGATTTCTGCTTGTTTTTGTTGATGTGTTTATTTGTTTGTTTGTTTATTACTTAGGGGATGGTATGTGGTGCTGGGATTGAACCTGGGACCTTGTGCATGCTGGGTAAGCACTCTACCACTGATCTACATTGAAAGCTTGTTTTGTCTGTGTCACTTTGGAGCAGAGTCTCTTAGAGCCCAGAGTGACCTGTATGTGTAGGCAAATGTGACCTAGAACTCCTGATCCCCCTGCCTCTACCTCCCAAGCGCTAGAGTTAATGAAGAGAGCCACCATGTTGGTGGTACTGGGGGTGGGGGTGACTGAACCTAGGGCTATATAAATGTTAGGTTAGTGCTCTGACAATTTATATCTCTAGCCCAGGAAAATATTTTTATTACATTATAAATTTTTATACTCCTATCCGATGACCATATAAGCTGTTGGAATTTTGAGCAAGCATATGCTGCCTAGTTTTATTTCTGTGGGGTACTACTCAGACTACCGACTCTTAGTTCATAGATTAGGCCTATGTCTAACTTTATACAAAACCTTTAAAACAGTTTATGCAGAAAACGTGCTGTTTCCTATTACCACAGCACTATATGAGGAGCACCAAATGCCCCATACTTCCCCAGCCTCGGCTGGTGCCTTTAAATATTGTAGGTTGGTTGTTTTGTCCCCGTCTTCACCGCCACCCCCCAGGTGGGGGGTAGGGGGGTTGTCATGATCTTTTCTTCACATTCAGCGGGTTCTTTTTGTTGTTTTTTATATTCATTTATTTTATTTATATGAGTATACTTTAGCTGACTTTAGACACACCAGATGAGGGCATCAGATCCCATTACAGATGGTTGTGAGCCACCATGCGGTTGCTGGGAATTGAACTCAGGACCCCTGAACCATCTCTCCAGCCCCCCTTTTTGCTGTTTTTTTTAAGACAAGGTTTTTCTGTGTAACCCTAACTGTTCTGAAACTCATTCTGTAGAGCAGGCTGGCCTCACAACTCTGAGACCTGCCTGCCTCTGCTTCCTGAGTGCTGGGATTGCAGGTATGCGCCACCACTGCCTGGCATTTTCAGGAAGTTCTTGTCTATTCTTAATCTGTAAAAAGTTTAGGTTTCTCAAATATCTTTTCTATATCTATTCAGATCTTGTACACTTCTAATTTTTCTTACTATCTTGATTTTTTTATTGACTGGTAGAATTTTTTCTCTTAGATTTATTTTATTTTATTTCACTCTACAGTGTGTTTGCCTGCACATATGTATGTGCATCACATGTGTGCCTGATACCCATGGAAATCAGAAGAAGGTGTCACACCCCCTGAAACTGAAGTTATAGCTGTTGTGAGCTGCTGTGTAGATGCTGGAAACTGAACTCAGGGTCCTCCATGAGAGCAGCAAGTGCTGAGCATCTCTCCATCCCATGACTGCTATATTAACTAATTTATTTGGATTAATTTCATTTACTTATTTACTTAGAGACATGGTCTCATATAGCTAAGGCTGGCCTTGATTGATTCGTGTTTTGTTTTGAGACAAGATCTCTATGTGGTCCAGGCTGATCTTGAAGTCATGACAAGCCTACCTCCTCTCTGCCTCCTGAGTGCTGGAATTATACAAATGAGCCATCGTGTCTGGTTCCATGAAGTGTTAGATAGACAGTTTAAGGACTTTGGCCAATGTTATACTGGTACTGCTATTATAAGCTATTGCCTCTCAACCTTCATGACTGCCTTTGGAGGCTCCTGGAGGGGCTGGCTCCCTTCTGTGATGCTCCCTAACAGTGTGACAGTATCATTTCTAGCAAGAGTGTATGTTCCCTTTTTCAAGTTTTAAGGAAATCAGTCTCAAACTTGCAGCAGTCCCCCTGCTTCTGCCTCCTCAGCCCTGGCACTGTAGACATATGCCTTGTGTTAAGTACACACAAGCCATCCTGTGCGAGAAAAGCAGCAGATCCAAAGCCAACCTTTTAGGCTTAGGAGACTGGAAAGAGAGAAGTAAAGCTATTCCAGAGGAAGTGGAGCCTGGAAGGAGTCTACGGGGAAGAAGATTCTTGGAGCAGAAAGTTGTCCTATAATTAAACCCCTGCACATGTTAACAGTTCTGCATTTAAAACCTACACAGCCACCATCAATTAGATTAGCATATGACCACTTCTAAGACTTTTAAATCCCTAAATTTGCTGTGTTAGGAGTTGCTGCTCAAATTTACTTCCTGACACATTTCTCCATCTGATCAGTAACTCGACGAAGAGTTCTGCTGTTCAGGTTTTGCACGCTTCTCCACATTTCGCCGTTTCCCTTGAGTTTCCGTTGGATTTTGATCTTGACCCCTTTCATCTTTATTAGTTCTTATTATGCAAATGTAAATCATCTACTGTAAGACAGTAATGCATGAATAAAGAAAATCTCTGCAAGTTATTGTATATATATATTAACAAACTAATATTATACATTTAAAAAATGTCTTACTTAAGGTTTCTATTGTCATGAGGAGACACCATGATCACGGCAACTCTTATGAAGGAAAGCATTTAGTTGGGGCTGGCTTACGGTTCAGAGATTTACTCCATTGTTATCATGGTGGGAAGCATGGCAGCATGCAGGCAGAAATGATGCTGGAGATGGGCTTCTGAAACCTTAAAGCCTACCCCCAGTGACACTTCCTCCAGCAAAGCCACACCTCCTAATAATGCCACTCCCAGTGAGCTAATAGGGGCCATTTTCATTTAAACCAACACAAAAGATATTTCCTTTGAGCAGGTATGGTGGCTCATGCCTTTAATCCTAGCACTCAAGAGGCAGGGGATAAGATTCTAACGTTAATGTGGAGAGAAACATGACCCACAGAATCTGACACTACAGAAAAGACAGACTGCCTGTGGAGGGTGGTTTACTCTCACACTGTGTAGTGGTCTAAATAAGAATGGCCCCATAGGCCCATATGTTGGAATATTTGGTCCCCAGCTAGTGGAACTGTTTGGGAAGGATTAGAGGGTGTGGTCCTGTTGGAGGAGGTGTGTCACTGGGCTGGCTTTGAGGTTTCAAAAGATTCACAGCATTTTGAGCTAGTGTTCTTTACCTCATGCTTGAGGTGGGAGGTGTGAGCTCTCAATTGTTCCTGCCAGAAAACATCTGCTCTGCCATGATGGACAACAATGCTCTGAAACTGTAAGCACAATCGTACCCGTCTGTTCATAAGTTACCTTGGTCACGGTATTTTACCAACAGCTATCAAAAAGTAACACAACTTATGACAACTCTAATGCTCCCTAGAAGGCTTCAGTAATCAAGGCAGTGTGGTGTTGGTGAAAAAATAAGCAAGGTAGTACCAAGCCAGACCCAGAGAAAGGTGATCAGCCTGTCTTTGACAAAGACACCAAGTCCACTGGATGGAGAAAGTATGGACTTTCAACAAATGATGCTAGAACCTTTAACAGTCATATGCAAAAGAACCCTAGTGGGCTGGAGATTAGGAGACTGGAAAGAAAGGAGTGAAGTCATTCCAAAGGAAGTGGGAAGAAAAGAAAGCTGGAAGAAGTTTATAGGGCAGGAAATTCTTGGGGCAGAATTTGACCTATAAATAAATCTCTGCACATGCTACCAATGTTAACCAGAGTTAGGGACATTGAAGACCAGAATTCAGTTCCCAGCACACTCCTGTTTTTTTACTTTTAGTATGGGGTGTGTGTGTGTGTGTGTGTGTGTGTGTGTGTGTGTGTGAGAGAGAGAGAGAGAGAGAGAGAGAGAGAGAGAGAAGGGGGGTCTTACTCTGTGGCACTAGCTTTGAACTCACAACACCTCAGCTTCTAGAGTGCTAACATTACAGCAATGAAGCAATATGCCCAGTTTGTAATTCACACACAACTACACACAGGCACACACACAAAATTGGTTTTATTTTTCTGTATTGGTATTTTGCCTCTACGCACACACATGCATCTTGTGTATCCCTGGTGCCTGAGGTCAGAAGGCAGCATTGGATCCTTGGAAGTCGAGTTACAGTCAGATTTGAGCTGTCATATGAGTAATGGGAATTAAACCAGGTCCACTAAAGGAACAGCCAGTGCTCTTAACCACTGAGCTGACTCTTCAGGCCCTGTAATTATTTTCTTGATAGTTGGAGTTGTGCATGATGTCTAGGGTAGAAGGGACTGTCACCCTAGTTCTCTCAGAAGGTGGTGGCAAGGAGCTGGGTATGATGCAGGACTCTAGGCTGTGTTAGCTCTCCGTCTCACAGTGAGCCTGTGGTTTTAGGCTGTGAACATCACAAATACTTCCCAGCAAGTCCCGTTGGTTTGGGCAACAGACAGGAGTGGGCTGGGTATGGTTCTTGCCCATGTGCAGGATTAGAAGGAGCTGGAATTCAGTATTTCTTTTCTTCCCCGTGGAAGGCGAGAGCCAGCTGGAGTTGAGCGTCTCCCCTTTCCCTGTCATTTCTGCTTTGCTAAACCTCCAGCTGGTTCAGCTCTAGTTAAATCATTTCTCCCGGGGGCAGGAGTTGCTAAGAAGATTGGAATGTGCTTGGTATTTCAACATGGTTTCTCTTCTCTCTCTACCAGAAGCACTGGGGGTGGGGGTGGCATTTCTCAGACAGTCACCATGAGAACCTATCAGAGCTCCAGGATGCAAAATTCACAGGAGTCTGGGAGCCCCAAGAACGGGGTGTCCCTGGAGTTTTCATCTCCCAGGCTTGCCCACGCGGCGCCTGCAGTATTTTATCAACCTAGTGCAGATGTGCTCAATCCTGGCAGAACCACTAGGGAAGTTTCAGCTTTTGGATTCCAGACCTGGTAAGATGTGACTCTCTTGTGTTTGCTTATAAGTCTCTCCAATTTGGGAGCAGAGGCTTGCTATATGACCTCACTTCTCTAATGGACCTTGGAAGAAGGGGTTGAATTTCCAATTTACTTAGCTTTTTGTCATTGTGAGGAGGGAGGCTTCTGGCTTTTTACATGCCAGACCGGAAACGTAGCTTTTACGTTGGATGCTTATGTGGATTACAGTCTGCTCTCATAGTTCAGGAAGTTTACATTGCTCCACAGTCAGCTATGGGCTCAGAACTTCCTCTCTGAGGGCTCCACAGAGGTTGAAATCCTGTGTATGTATGTATAGTCTTCCAGACTTCCAGTGGTTTTGCGTGACTTTTATTTTTAAGCTCAGCCTCTTAGTAGCTGCCCCTCTGGGGCAAAGGAACTTATTACTCAGACTGGCTTTAAGCAGCCTATTCAAGCAAAACTTCACCTTGTAATGATGACCTGTGTGAAGCCCAGGGGTATCCTTCACGCCCAGCCCCACATCCTACATGTGGGGTAGCCTTGAGCATGTGCAATGTCTCAGTGTTGACTCAGTCACAGCGGGCCTCTTGCCCTGGTTCTGTCAAACTTCTGTCTCTTCTGTTGGTTTGCTCACGTTACTGAGCAAGCGGCCTCCTTCCTCTTTGTCATCTTTCACCTCATCTTCAAGGTCTCCATGCTCTCAGATGGTGCAATGGTTTGAATGAGAGTTCCTGTGTAGGCTCATAAATTTGCATGCTTAGTCACCAGTTGGTAGAAGTTTGGGAAGAGTTAGGAGATGTGGCCTTGTTGAAGGAGGTATATCACTGGGGGTAGGCTTGGGGGTTCCCAAAAAGCTCACTCTGGGCCCCTTCTCCCCACCTCCTACTTCCTCCTCCCCCCTCCCACCCTACCCCCACCCCTACCTACAGATGAGGATGTGTAGTTCTCAGCTACTACTGCAACGCCATGTCTGTCTATCCTTGGCATGATGTTAATAGACTGACTCTCTAAAACTATAAGCCATCTCCCAGTTAAATGATGTCTTTTATAAGAGTTGCCTTGGTCATGGTGTCTCTTCACAGTGATAGAACAATAACTAAGGTAGACAGGTGTAAAGTTTTTTACTCTCTGTTCCAGACAGTTCCTCCCATACAGGCCCCATAGATCTTTCTTCTTCCCATGTATAGCCTCTGCTTTATTCCACCAAATCTGGGATGGAGACCCACTTTGTAAGTGGGCCATGCCTTTTTATGCAGAGAAGGAACAGGAGGGTAGTTGTCCTCCTTTCCTCTTGTAATGCTTTCTACATGGAAAACTCACCCTACGAGCACATGAAGTAGGGGTGGTGTGGGTTTGGGGTGGTGGCAGCTTATCTGATATTTGTAGCTTACCATATGTGAGGACAGTGTTAAACATGGAAGTACACACTGAATGAAAGGAAAACTGTAGTCCTCTTGGCTGTTTTGTTGTACAGTAGAACCTCTAGTACTAGGTTGATGGCATTGGATGGGGAGTGGCAGGTGAATCCACAGCCTCCTAGAATGAGAAGGTAGAGAGGAGTCTCATTATTTGTTTCTTTCTTTGGGGTATCTGTGAGAGAAAGCAACTTAGGGAAGAAAAGAAGGGGTTGTTCTGGCTCACAGTTTAAGGGGGTACAGTACTCCACAGTGGGAAAGTGTGGCTACAGAAATGTGATACGGCCAGTCACACTGTGCCCAGTGATGCTTAGCTCGCTGTCATTTCTCTCTCCTTTTTATTCATACCAGTACCCTAGCCTATGGGATGCTACTACCCATATTCAGAAGAGTCTTATCCCTTCTTGGGTTAAATCTCTTGGGAAACATCCTCCCAGAAACATTCAGAAATGTGTCTACAGATGACTCTACATCCCATCAAGTTAAGGATAAGGATCAGCCATCCCTGGGGTCTTAAAGGAGCCCTCACTGGCTTGGAACTCTCTAAGATCAGCAGGGCCTCCAATCTTCCACTCCTCCTCTGCTGCCCAAGTGCTAGGAGTTTAGGTGTCCATCACCATACCCTGTCTACCTGATTAACAGCTATTTCCCCCTTTAATAGAGAACCACAGAGGTAGGAGTGGATATAAGAGAGAGTGCAAGCTGTTCATTCTTTTGTTAGGCATAGTAGTTCACATCCTAGCACCCTGAAGGCAAAGGCATTAAGATCAAGAGTTCAAGGCCAGCCTGGGCTACATAAAAAGTTCTAGATCTGTCCGAGCTACTTAATGAAACCTTTTGTAGAAAAGCTGGAATGAAAGAAGAAAAAGAAAAAGAGGAAGAAGAGAAAGAGCTAGGCGTGGTGGTCTACTTGGCGAAGGAGGTACAAGGCCAGCCTGAGCTGTATAAGACTCTTGTTTCAAAAACAATGAACAAATAGAAAACCAAAACCAAACCAAACATACAAAACTCCCAGAGATTCCCATGTGTGGTTAGATGTCACAGTTGGGATTGTCGCTACCATATTGTCCCTGTGTGTGAGGGTGTGAAGGCACTGCTTAAGAGCCACTGTCTTGGGAGAGTGGAACCCTAGTTTAGAGTGCAGGAACCAACTGGCAGAGGTATTGGTCTTCCTAATAATAGCACAGGATCCAGGGGAGGACTCTGCTCCATAGTTCCAAGTGAGAAAGGCAAGCAGGCTATCTGTCACATGCTGCAAGCAGGGCCAGCAAGGGGAGGACTGGTAGGAGCCTGTGACAGTATCCAGGGTAGGGCTGGGAAGGAATGCTAGATAAGAAGGCTAGAGACCGGATGCCCAGGAGGGAAGGCTGCTGGAAGGGGGGTGGGGGGGTGGGGGGGGGTGGAGCTGTGCTTGAATCCCAGCAATGATGGCTAGTTGGGTGTAGGGTTTTAGCCTTTTGAGTACTGGAAAACTCTAACTAACTAAATATTTTTTAAAAAGAGCAAACAAAACAAAGAAAATAAAACAAAACACAAAACAAAGAAACAGGAAGGAGAAATTCAGTTTTGTTGTCCTGGGATCTCCCTCCAGGAGTGCCCTCTGGTAGATAAAGCTGTGGGGTGGAGCCTGCTTCTCTTCAAGGCGGCTCTGCAGGTCCTGGGTTTGGACCATGCAAACCAAAGAAATGCACGTGTAAAAAGGTTTGCACCCACAATTCCCACACCCCATCTGGGAACAGGAGCTCTGACAAAAGCCTGTGTGCATCTGAACTATGACAGAAACTGCAGAATCAGAGTTGCCCAAGAAACCTGGCATCCAGTGTGCTCTGGGCAGCGGAACCTCTCAAAAAGGCAGCCGCTCACTCTTCATTACTGTGCAATCTAAGACCATTTCAGGCAGAGAGGCAGGGGACTGCAGGAGTCCATTAATGCTGAAGGCTGTGACGATAATGGCACCTTAGTGTGACCCCAAGTTCATTCAGGCCTCATTAAAGATGCTCCCTGTAGGCAACTTTGGTAGTTGTTTAGATTAGAAACTGCTATTTTTAAATGATAGTTATCACTTTGGTGGAATGAGAGAGAGATGACAGTCACAAGCACAAACATGCATTTATTTATGAATTTCTTTCTTTCTTTCTTTCTTTCTTTCTTTCTTTCTTTTTTTGTTTGTTACGGTTGGTTTTGTTTTTTTTGAGATAGAGTCTCCTTGAACTCCCAGAAATTCACTGCCAGGCTCTGCCTTAAAAGTGCTGGAATTAAAGGTGTATGCCACCATTCCTGGATTTTTTGTTTTTGACTGGAACTCATGTACCCCCTGCTTATTTGGATAACTGGTATAGACCAGTTTGCCCAGTTAGTGTGGTACTGAGGATGGAACCCAGGACTCCTTTTAAAAACTTTAAGATTTTATTTATTTTGTGCTCTGCCTAAGTGTATGTGCAGTACATGCCCCATACTCTTAAAATTCAGATGAGGTCATTGGATCCCTTGGAACTAGAGTTATAGTTAGTGTGAGCAGCCAAGTGAGTGTTGGGAACTGAGCCTGGGTCCTCTTCAAGAGCAACAAGTGTTCTTAACTGCTGAGCCTTTTCCCCAGCTGGAACCCAGGGCTTCTTGCATGCAGCCTCCCAATCTTCCTAAATCCGAGGAAGAGCGAACCTCACAGAAGAGAAAGGAAATAGACACAAGAACAGTGATGGACTACAGTTGAGAACTCCAGAACATTGCATATTTCGATTGATTGACAACTGACCCTTCAATTTAGTGGCTTAAAATCATGGGCTAAAGACACAGTTGGTAGAAGCCATCATGCATGAAGCCCTGGCTTCCATACCTAGCACTGCCTAAACAGAACATGGTGCCATGCATCGCTACAATCAGGAGGTGGAGGCAGGAGGATCCCATTCTATGTGAGACCCTACCTCAAAAAATGAAAAAGATGCCGGGTAGCGGTGGCGCATGCCTTTAATCCCAGCACTTGGGAGGCAGAGGCAAGCAGATTTCTGAGTTCGAGGCCAGCCTGGTCTACAGAGTGAGTTCCAGGACAGCCGGGGCTACACAGAGAAACCCTGTCTCAAAAAAAAAAAAAAAAAAAAAAAAAAAAAGAAAAGAAAAGAAAAGAAAGAAAGAGAAGCTGAGATAGTAGCCCAATGGGTAAGAATGCTTGCAGCTCAAGTCCAAACCCCAAGCAGCTTCATAAAGAAAAACTGAGCACCACTGTGTATGCATGTAACCCCAGAACAGTGGGATGGAGACAGGTGGATCTTGGGGAGCTCACAAGCCGGCCTGTCTAGCTGAAACATGGGAATCTCCAAGTTCATTTAGAGACCCTACCCCATGGAAGCAAGGCAGAGCAGGGTAGAGATACCAATATATGCCTCTGACCTTTATGGATGCTCATATTACCTTACATACACATACATGTATGCCATACATATGTACATACATATATACATACATACATATATTCATAATTTTAAAAAGCAAACAGGCAAACAAACAACACAATATGAATTGGAGTGCTAGAAACTGCTCAGAAGACAGAGAGCTAAAGGGGATGGCCAGCAGTGTGTGTGTGTGTGTGTGTGTGTGTGTGTGTGTGTGTGTGTGTGTGTGTGTGAAGCTCTCAGTCTCTGGGATTGCTTGGAACACATCCTACCTCAGACCTCAAGTTAGACTATTCTCTCCCAGGTGGCCAGAGGAAGAAGTATCTCCATTGGATCTTCACAAAGGCCTTTCCTGTACCTCGGATATATAGAGAAGATGCTTCCTATGTGGGCCTCATTTAAGTTTCTGGCTTGCCCAATTCTGAGAACTATCTGGCAGTATGTGTGGATTTCAAAGCAATTAAGACCTCGAGGCTTCATTAAGCAGAACTTGTAGCCTGACACTGCAAGCCTCCCTGCCCCAGGGACAATGGTGTTCAGTCCTGACTAATGCTTCCACATGCTCTCTCCCAGCTTGGGAGGCAAGATTGTGTGACGGCCATATTTGACTATTCCTATTCTTGGCACTGTGTGTGTGTGTGTGTGTGTGTGTGTGTGTGTGTGTGTGTGAGAGAGAGAGAGAGAGAGAGAGAGAGAGCAATGTGCACGCACATTCATGCAGACTTGCTCAAGTATATAATATATATACTATTGTCCCTCCAAAATTCTTAGTGGAATACTGATGAAAGGCCTAAGGAGGAGATGCCTCGGTATGTAAGGTACTGGCTGTGTAAGGATGAGACTTGAGTTCAGATCTCCAGAACCTGTGTAAAGGCCGGACACGGGTCATGATCATCTGTAATCCCAGTGCCTGTAGTGAGGCAGAGACAGAACCCCCAAAATCTTCAGGCAAGCTAGCCTGGTATGTACAGTAGAAAAACAAAAGAGATCCTGCCCCAAACAAGGTGAAAAGCAAGGACTGACAACCCAAGCTGTTCTCACATGCATACACAGACACAGACACACAGATATACACGAGAGAGAGAGAGAGAGAGAGAGAGAGAGAGAGAGAGAGAAAGTACTTTTAGCTACATTCACCTTCAAGGTGGGAAAAGCCAATCAATGAGAAAAATATAGTTAAAATGCATCAACAGCCCTGTGCTACAGTCTTTTAAAAAGATGGATTGATGTTTCTACATCCCATAATTTATACATTATTTTATTTTTTTGTGTTTGGGTGTTTTGCCTACCAGTATGTCTGTGCATTATGTAGAAGCCTGGTGTCCACAGAGGCCAGAAGAGGGTATTGAATCCCATGGAACTGGAGTTAGAGGTGGTTGTGGGCCACAAAATGAATACTGGGAGTCAAACCTGCGTCCTCTAGAATATTAGTCACCATTCTTAATGGCTGAGCCATCTCTCTAATGCCACACAACAACAATAAAAAACAACAACAATAGCAAGCAAACAAACAAAAAATTAACCAACCGAATTGCAGATGCAAAAAGAGCATGATTTGTTCTAGGTTTCTGCTAGGTGACCGTAACTATCCTTAGGGCAAAACAATGATGCTGACAATATAAAGTATGATCTGTAGTGTGTGTCTTCTTATTTCCCACCAACGCCTGGCGGGGCAGAGATGAGCTCTGCATTCCACGGATGAGGAAACAGGTTCAGAGATATGAAGACATGTTAAAAATACTCTTCAAAGGAAGTTGGACTCAGAGCCAAGTCTGTGCAACACCAAAGTCCTCCCATTACCCCATGCTCTAGCCTCCGGGGGATGACAAAGCTGTGCCAGGGAGCTCCACTGGTCCAGTCATCACTGTCAGCTGTAATGTCAATCAATGGATGCTAATAGGCTGAGCAGAAGAGAGAGTGAGGTGGATGTGGGAAGCACAGAGTTTGGAGGAGTGGGTGCACGTGGGGAGATACGTCGGTCTGGTAGAAGTTATAGGCAGATAAGGAACCTGAAGAATCTGTGTCAGCTCACTTGTTGATGACATGTCACATGCTTGTACAAGCCTCTTAGCTACCAGGGTACTGGGCTGTTTGGCTTCGTTTTCCGGGAGTGAGACTGATAAGCACATTCCATTGAGACCAGACGCAGCCAGGAGAGGCCAGACGCCAAACAGTGTACAGACCATGTGGGGAGAGTGGGGAGAAGCCTGCCGCTTTCTAAGGCTGCATGGGCTTTCTGTGAAAGGTCAGGGAAGGAAGAAATGAAGAGAATGTTCCGTGAAAATTGGCCTCAAGCTGAATCCATGTTTCTAAGAAGTTGCAAGTCCTGGCTACTAAGAAGGAGAGAGAGCCTGAACGTGTGCATGTATATGAAGTATGTGTTTTTGCATGAGCTCCTGTGTCTCCTGTGTGTGTTTGTGACACAAAGAAAATGATGGACAAGCTTTGGAACATGTGGTTGTTAACAAGTATTTACAATTTGTTCTCAATCTTTATCTTTGCTGATTTTTTTTTAATATGGCCTGAGGATATTTTTAAATGTTATATGTATGAGTATGTTGCCTTCATGTATGTGTGTATGTTTGTGTGTCTATGGTCTATGTGTGTGTATATGTATGTATGTGTGTATATATATATATATATATATATATACATACACACACACACACACACACACACATATATATATATATATATATATATATATATATATATATATATATATATATATGCGCCATGTGTGCGCAGTCTCTGTGGAGGCCAGAAGAGGGCGTCATATCTCCTAGAACTGTAGTTACAGACAGTTGTAAGCTGTAGTGTGGGTGCTGGGATCCGAATTCTGATCAACTGGAAGATCTTGCAGCAAGTTCTTAACCACTCAGCCATTGTTCTAGCCCCCTGACACTTTAAGAGTTATTTATTTATTTATTTATTTATTTACTTAATGAATATGAGTACGCTGTAGCTGTACAGAAGGTTGTGAGCCTTCATGTGGTTGTTGGGAATGGAATTTAGGACCTCTGCTTGCTCTGGTTGGCCATGCTCACTCAAGTCAACTCCACTAGCTCAGTCCCTGCTAGCTCTGGCCCAAAGATTTATTTATTATTATAAATAAGTACCTTATAGCTGTCTTCAGATGCACCAGAAGAGGGCCTCAGATCTCATTACAAATGGTTGTGAGCCACCATGTGATTGCTGGGAATTGAATTCAGGACCTTCAGAAGAGCAGTCAGTGCTCTTATCTGCTGAGCCATCTCTCTAGCCCCCGACTCATATTTTTAACACATAATTTGATAATTTGTTCATCAAATGATAATGTGAGTAGGTCCAGAGAAGAGGGAAGAGAGACCATATAGGAAAGTGGGAGAGGTCTTGGGATGCCACAAATCTCTTTCTGAATCCATATTCAGTGCTCCCCCCCATTAGTTCCATATAAGAACAAAGGGTGGCAATTATGGAACATTTTGTGCATTTACAGTGTGTGTGTGTGTGGTGCGTAATTTAGTGTGTTGTCTGGTTTTAGTTGTTATTGTTGCTCTTTTGTTTTAGTTTTTTGTAGTACTGGAGATTGAACCTAAGGTCTCACTCATGGTAGGCAAACAAGCTTCTACTGTGCTACAATCCCCAGGCAGGCCTCAAACCTGCAAGTCCTCTGTCTCAGCCTCCCAGGGAAATAGCTGGGAATACAGGCCTTTACCACCAAGCCCAGGTTCATTTCATCTTCAGAGTTGCTCCTCTATCTCATTTAGTCTGCTAGTGAGCACAAGGAACTGAAAATTTAGGTGCTGGAGGAACTTTCTGGAGATCTCCCCAAAATTGAGGGGCAGATTTGACCCCAGGCCCATCATAATTTTATAGTTATAGTTTTGGTTTTTTTTTTTTTTTGTCCGTTTGTTTGCTTGTTTTGTAAGGGTCCATGATTCACCAAAGAATGATGCCCCAGACTCAAATAGCGTGTAAATGAAAAGAGTGTTCAGCATACTGGGGTCTCCCATTACCAAGACAGAGAGACAACCAAGTGAGCTCGCAGTCTCAATTAAAGCACACTGTAGCTCTGGGATAGATGAATTTTATCTTACTCTATTTCTAGGCATTCCGGAATCATTACTGGGGGCGGTGAAGGCTGGAGCCTGGGGAGGGGGGGTGATTATCTATTAGTAGTTGACTTATCTTGACTCGCCCAATTCTTAGGTCTCGTCTCCTTAACTGCCAATTTGAGGTCTGTCATGGAATCCGCCTGGCCTTCTCAGTTTGTTTGTTTGTTTGTTTGTGTTTTTGAGATGGGGTTTCTCTGTTTCTAGCTCTGGCTGTCCTGGGACTCAGTCTATAGATCAGGTGGGCCTCAAACTCAGAGATCTGTCTGTATCTGACTCCCAAATGCTGGCATTAATGGTATGTACCATCACTGCCCAGCCATATAGTTATACTCTTAAAAGAACATGGAAGGACTTTTTTTTTAATAAAAAAAATATTTACTTAGAAGCATTCAGAATGTCAGCAAAACAGCCGTAACATTTTTTTCTTTCTTTCTTTTTTTTTTTTTTTTTGCAATTACAGAGTGGTATTCAGTTAACAGAACAACAATTATCTTCATATAAGCTGCATCAGAGACAACTGAAGATGAAAAAAATAAAACCCAAAAATAAAACCAAAAGAAAAAACAAAACAAAACAAAACAAAACAAAAACCAAACTACTGTCCCCTTATATAACTAATTTGTGCTGTGCACCAACAAGAACCTGCTTTAAATTTCCATGTCAATTTACAACCCCCAGACTGTACCAGGCAAGGTTAGTGGCTATTGTAAATAACACCAGGACAGGACTGTCTAAAGACACATTCGGTAGTGTGTTAACTATAAAAAAAAAAAAAAAAAGACACTGTACAGTTAAAAACAAATCTTACACAGCCTTACATTTCAATGTTTTCTTTAAAAGGAGTTGTGTACAGGGGGGTTAAATGCTTTATACACAAGAAAAAAACTGCGCTAGAACCAACTTATTCACCATCATCTTCATCTTCCTCTTCTTCCTCCTCTTCCTCCTACTCATCATCTTCCTCTTCCTTCTTTTTCTTGCTCTTTTCAGCCTTGACCACTCCTTTTTTTGCTGCATCAGGTTTTCCTTTAGCTCTGTAGGCAGCAATATCCTTCTCGTACTTCTCCTTCAGCTTGGCAGCCTTCTTCTCATAGGGCTGCTTGTCATTCACTGCAGTGTTGTTCCACATTTCTCCTAGTTTCTTTGCAACATCACCAATGGATAAGCCAGGATGCTCACCTTTGATTTTTAGGGGTTACTCAGAACAGAACAAGAAGAAGGCCGAAGGAAGCCTCTTGGGTGCATTGGGGTCCTTGAACTTCTCTTTGGTCTCCCCTTTGGGGCGGATGTAGGTTTTCATTTCTCTTTCATAACGATCCTTGTCAGCCTTTGCCATATCTTCAAATTTCCCCTTTTCTTTACCAGACATGGTCTTCCACCACTCTGAGCACTTTTTGGAGAATCTGAGAAGTTGACAGAAGCATCCGGGTGCTTCTTCTTGTGCTCCTCCCGGCAAGTTTGCACAAAGAATGCATATGAGGCCACTTTGCCTCTCGGCTTTTTTGGATCTCCTTTGCCCGTGTTTAGTTGATTTTCCTCCGCGAGGCACAGAGTAGCCCAGTGCCTGTCCGGCTCGCGCTTGCCTCGGCGCTGTCTCTATGGAGCTCAATGTACTGCAATGGCTCTGAGAGCCGGAGCCAACGGAAGGACTTTTTAAAAGCACACTTTTGTTTACTTTCTGTTAAAGTAGAAATAAATTCACATAGGGTATGGCATTATCTGAAGGTCTAAATGAAACACAGTATTTTAGGTCAGATAATAGGTTCTGCTTTGTTTTCTTTCCCCAGGATTTTCAGTGGTGCCAAGGAGTTGGGGGTGGGAAAAGTCTTGTAGTGATCTGAACAAGGGTTCTCAGAAGCTCAGGAATTTGAATACTTTGTCCCTGGTTGTTGGTGCTGTTAGGGAGATTATAGAAACGTTCTTAGATAGAGTCTCATTGGTGGAAGTAGGATTCTGTAGGTGGACTTTGAGGTTTTATAGTTTCACCCGACAACCTGTTTCCTTCACCCCACTTCCTGTTTCCTTTCTTCCCTACCCTCTCTGGTGTGGATGAAAATGTGATGATCAGCCAGCTTTTTTTAGATTTGTTTATTTTATGTATATAAGTCCTCTGTCTTGATGTAAACCAGAAGAAGAAATCAGATTCTACTATTGGTGGTTGTGAGCCATCATGTGGTTGCTGGGAATTGAACTCAGGACCTCTGGAAGAGCTGTTAGTGTTTTTAACCCCTGAGCCATCTCCAGCCCTGTAAGGCATTTTCTTAATTAGTGACTGGTGGCACCCCCCAGCGCATTGAGAGTGGGTGCTTCAGGTTCTATAAAAAAAAAAAAAAAGCAGGCTTAGCAAGCCATGTGGAGTAAGTCAGTAAGCAGCATCCCTCCATGGCCTCTGCATCAGCTCCTGCCTCCAGGTTCCTGCCCTGTTTGAGTTCCTGTCCTGACTTCCTTTGCTGATGAACAGGTGGAATAGTGGAAGTATAAGCCAAATAAACTCTTTCTTTCTCAAGTTGCTTTGATCATGGTATTCATCACAGCAGTGATAACCCTAACTAAGAAAACTGCCCTTGCGGGGCAGTGGTGGCACATGCCTTTAATCTCAGTACTTGGGAGGCAGAGGCAGGCAGATTTCTGAGTCTGGGGCCAGCCTGGTCTACAGAGTGAGTCTTAGGACAGCCAGGGCTGTATAGAGAAAGCCTATCTAAAAAAGCAAAACAAACAAACAAACAAAAACAAAAAGAAAGAAAGAAAAATAAAAATGCCCTCCTAGACTAGCCTGCACCACATCATATTGCCAGAGTTACCTCCAGAGGATAGGATGGTCTCTAGGTTCTAAATGATTTTTAACATGTGTAGGTGTTCTACTCACATGTATGTCTGTGCATCATATGTGTGCCATGCCCTTGGAGTTCAGTGAGGGCATTGGACATCCTACAACTGGAGTTATAGATGGCTGTGTGCTTCCATGTGGGTGCTGGAAACTGAACCCAGGTTCTCTGGAAGAACAGCAAGTGCTCACAGTTACTGAGCCATTTCTCTAGCTCCTTATTGTTTATTCTAGTCACAAGAAGTTTCTGAAGTTAACATTCAGTGGTTTTTAGCATGCCTACAGAGAAACATATTGGCCACTGCTGTGCAACTACTTAATTCCAGAATATTCTCCTTGCCCTAAGGAGAATGCTGTTCCCATTAGTAGATACTCACTACCTGATCTCTTCTTTCTGCACCTGATGACTGGTATTCTGCTGCTGGTCTCGATGGGTTTGTTTGCCTTCTCTGCCAATTTCATACAAAATAAGGCCATGTGATATGTAGCCTTTTGTGTCTAGATTCTTTCACATAGTGTGCTGCTTCAAGAGCAGTCCACGTGTAAAATCAGTCAGTGGATCCATAATGCATCCTGGTACAGATGAAGTGCATCTCTCTTTATCCATTCATCGCCTGATAAAAGTTTTGGCTGTTTCTGCTTCAGGGCTGCTATAAATAAAGACGCTATCAACATTGGCATGCATGCCTTAGTGTAGACATGTGTTTCCAGTTCTCTTGGGTATTTACCTAGGAATACAATTGCCAGTTTGGGTGATAATTTTGTGGTGAACTTTTTGAGGAATTACGAAATGGCTTTGCAAAATGACCACCCCATATTTGTATTCCCAGAAACAAAATACCAGGGCTCCAATTTCCTCACAGCTTAATCAATGTATTATTATTTGTCTTTCTCATGGTAGATATTTTGACTATGAAGTGATATCTCATGGTGATTTTGACTTGAATTTCCCTAATAACAAAGGGCAATGAATATCTCTTGGTTATTGTTGGCTGTGTGTGTGTCTATATGTGTGCATATGTGAATCATATTTATTTTACTTTAAAATTATGTATGTATATGTGCAAATGAGTGTCAGTGTTTTTGAGTTCAGAAATGTTGGATTCCCTGGAGTTGGAGTTACTGGCAGTCATGAACTGTCAACGTGGGTGCTGTGAACCAAACTCATGTCCTCTGCATGTGCAGTGTGTGTTGTAACCACGAAACCATCTCTTCAGCGCCCCCATATAGTACATGAATTATTTGTTTTGTTTTGTGGAATATATTTTGCCCCCCCTTTTTTGAGACAGGTGCTCACTGTATAGCCCAGTTAGACTTCAACTTATAATCCTCCTGCCTCACCCTCTTAAATATTGGGATTGCAGGAGTATGTCTATGTTACCATGCTGGCACTGGCCACTTTTAGATTGATGTACTTACCTTCGTGCTGAGAGATGCAGATATTCTATACAGGAGATCTTTTCCAGCTATGTGGCTTCCTGTGTTCATCCCACTCTCTGGATCATTCCTTTACTTTCTTGCTAATGTCCTCTGATGCTGTCCTCTGATGCTGAAGATGTATATTTCAACCTGTGTTTTGCCTTGGTCCCTTTGCTTCATTTGTGGGGAGCTATGAAAATCCTCTTCCACCCAGGTCTGAGTGCCTCCAAAGAATTTAGCTTCCACACCAGTCAAACAGAGCTGTTCTTCCATAAGCAAGAAACAAATTGCTATGTAAAGCCACTAAGATCAGGACATTGGTGGCTTCAGCATAATCTAACCAATTTGAGCTGGTATAAGGAATGGCAAAGGATGGCTTTTTATAAAGCAGTGATTTGATCATGGGTTTGGTTAGAGGTAAAACCTGGACAAAGGGACGTATGCTGAGAAAGGCCTGAATCAGGCTTATGCCAGTGAGAGCTCAGGGCAATGGCAAAGAAGAGCTCTCCTGCTGGATTTGCGCCTTTAATCCCAGCACTGGGAAGGTAGAGGCAGGTGAATCTCCAAGTCTCAGGCCAGGCTAGACTACAGAGTGAGTTCCAGGACAGACAGGGATCCATAGAGAACCCTTGTTTCAAAAAACAAAATAACCCCAAAAGTCAAAACTACCATGTCCTTCTCTGGGCTTCCACCTGCCTCAGACACAGGGCAACCTGAAGCTGTTCTTGCCCTCACTGCCACTTCCCAGGCAATGACTCGGCCTTGGCATCAAGTATATTTTTAAAATCTATTGTTTTAGATAAGATTTTGCATAGACTTTAGGCTGGCTTGCCAAATTAGTTGGTAGCTCAAGTTGGCCTTGAAGTCCTGGACTTCTTTCTTCTGCCTACAGAGAGTTGGGATTATAGGTATGTGCTACCATAAACAGATTTAAAAGCAAAAACCGAAACCAAACAAAAACAAGACAAAACTAAGGCTAATTATGTTTACCGAGTTAGTACCGTGGAGCACTTGTTGACTGGACAGTGCCTCTATTGACATGGTGTCTTCTTATCTTGCAGACTAAAGTCTCTAACATGGTAATCTTACTGGACAATACCGTATTCAATTTATTTTGAAAACAATTGTTCTCTGACATCAGACATTTCTTTTGTAGTCTGTAAAGGTTGTTCCATTTTCATTATAGCAGAAATATTCATTTTAGGAGTGAGAACGGAAAGATAAGGCCCCCACAGAGCCACTGTTTGCAGAGGAAGCTGATTGGAGCCCACAAGCTGCGCTCTTTGTTCAGTGGTTCAGTTACCGCAGAGCAGGGTGCCAAGGCCGGGTGTGGAGATAAAGATGCTGCTGTTAAATACACATGCACCTGTGAGAATTACAGAGCCAGCCAGGTGCCTCCTAGGTTTCCGCAGAATCAGTACTACTGGCTTATCCTGTGGATCACACAGGAGACAAAAAGCCTTTATAGAAAACCAGCTTGGGGGTGGGGGTGAAAAGGGTTACATTTCTCAGTGGTGTAGCTGCCCCTGCACAAATAAATAGGCCCAACTCGTGTTCATACACACAACCCCAATAAATGCAGTAGGTCACACACACGTACATGAAAGAATGTCGTCGTACAAGAGTAGCTTGTTGGGAGGAAAGGGGTAAAGTGGAAGGGAGGGAGAAGGGGAGAAGGGATAATAATGGCGGATGTGGTGGTTTGAATAGGTATGGACCCCATAGTCTCATATGTTTAAATGCTTGAACTATAAGGAGTGGCACTATTAAAAAGTACAGCCTTTAAAAAAAAAAAAAGTACGGCCTTGTTGGAGTAGGTGTGACCTTGTTGGAGGAAGTGTTTCACTGCGGGGGGGTGGGGGGGTGGGGGTGGGCTTTGACATCTTATAAACTCATATCTGGCCAGTGTGACACAGTGTCTTGCTACCTGTGGATCAAGATGTAGCACTCTCAGCTCCTTCTACAGCACCATTTCTGCTTGCATGCTGCCATGTCTTGTCATCATGATAATGAACTAAACCTCTGAAACTGTAAGTCAGCTCCAATTAAATGTCTTCCTATATAAGAGTTGCTGTGGTCATGGTATCTCTTCACAGCAATAGAACCCTAAGATAGGGGATATGGGCATATGACTAAAAATATATATATGTATTTATGTATGCATGTATGTGTATGTATATATGAAATAGAAAAAGAAAGAAAGATGAAAGGAAGTAAAGAAAGAAAAAGTAAAGAAAGAGAAAGGAAAGAAAGAAAGAAAAAGGTAAGGAAGAAAAAAAGAAACGTCACTCTTCCAGAATCCAATTGTTAGTATCTGCCCACTTCCCCAAGTCACTAAAGGATGCATACGGGAAATTCTTAGTCATTTGATGAGGTAATATTTGTTATTAAAAAAACTACAAACAGAACTGGGTGATTAAAGTCAAGTCAGCAAATATTTCGCAAGCACCCAGTGTTTTCATTTTTTGTTCAACAAGGCCCTCATTGTAGCGCTGAGGTTTTCTGGATGGTGAGGAACAAGAGCAGGAAGGGACATTTCTACACAATGTCCTTCTCCTCTACACTGACATTTTCCAGCTCCAGTTTGGGAATGTAATTGCTCCATAACTTTACTTTATTTTAAATGTTTTGTTGATGCCTGGATAATTCGTCCAACCCACCCCCACTCCCACTCCCGTTTTTGAGGCAGAATACTATATCTTGTATCCCACCCAGACTGCCCTTGAACACACCATGTAGCTGAAGATAGTCTTGAACTCCTGATCCTCCTGCTTCTCCCGGGAAGCAGTTCTGGGAGCACAGAACCCAGGACTTTCTATATGCTACCAAGCACTCTGCCAATGGAGCCTCATCCCCAGCCCTAACTTTGTTCTTCCTTTCTTTTCCCAAGCTGAATTTGACTCTTCTTGACTTTTGCATTTTTAAAATGCATATTTTAAAATGCATATCCTATATGCATTTTAGATCAACTTGTCAATTTCTATTCATAAAACATTGCTGGGGCTGGTGAGATGGCTCAGCAGGTAAGAGCACCCGACTGCTCTTCCGAAGGTCCTGAGTTCAAATCCCAGCAACCACATGGTGGCTTACAACCATCCCTAACGAGATCTGACTCCCTCTTCTGGTGTGTCTGAAGACAGCTACAGTATACTTACATATAATAAATAAATAAATCTAAAAAAAAACATTGCTGACACAAAATTTATCAGGATTACACATAGCTTATAGATAGATTTGGAGAAAATTACTGTTCCTTTTTTTATTCATAAACATGGTATATCCCCTCTTATTTACTTAGATTTTTATTTATCTTAGTAGCATATTTTTCTCAGTATAAAAATCTTACATGTCTTGGGGGCTGGAGAGATGGCTCAGTGGTTAAGAGCACTGACTGCTCTTCCACAGGTCCTGAGTTCAATTCCCAGCAACCACATGGTGGCTTATAACCATCTGTAATAGGATCTGATGGATCTGACGCCCTCTTCTGGTGTGTCTGAAGACAGCAACAGTGTACTCATATAAATACATACATACATACATACATACATAAATCTTTTAAAAAATCTTACATGTCTCATTGCTATATATTTGATATACTTTTTTATTTTGTTTTTTGTTTTTTTTTTCTTTTGTGGTTTGGTTGGTTGGTTGTGGGGGTTGGGTTTTTTGCTTTTTTTTTTTTTTTTTTTTTTTGAGACAGGATTTTTCTGTGTAGCCTTGACTGTCCTGGAACTCACTACATAGACCAGGCTGGCTTTGAACTCAGGCATCCTTCTTGTCTTCTGAGTGCTGGGATTAAAGTCATACCTGGCTATTTGGTATTTTTTATATTACTTTTGCTATGGTTAAAAAAATAAAATGGCTCCTAAGGGTTGGGTGTGGTGGCTCAGGCCTTTAATCCCAGCACTTTGGAGGCAGAGGCAGGCTCCAGGCATCAGTTAACACCTGGATCTCTCTGCACCTGCAGATACATCATTGAAGTTTTCAGTTACATGACTCAATAAACACTTCTGTTGGCTTTAGTATTTTGAGTTCTGTTTACTTAGCAGCAATTGAATCTTACATGGATAATTAACAATAGTGAGAACGGAAAAGCACTCACTAGATCCACCTTCTATGGCTGCAGTTATGTTGTCTGAGTTTTAGTCATTATGAGTCATGTAATTCCTGGGGTTGGTTGAGAGGGTGGAAGGGAGGGAGATGCTGGGTAAATGGAAGGACCCAGGTTTTTAAAGAGGAACCCTGGCTTTCAAAAGAAGAATAAAAGCATCAAGAAGCAACTCTGAGCCTCAGAGCCGAGTTAAAGAGAGGGGACTGTTGCATAGGTCTCTTTATTGGAGGAGTGGAGACCCCTCACTCAGAGCTTCTGAGTGGTCTGGAAGGACATGGAGGGGCTAGGCTTGGTGGCAAGTGCTTTACCCACTGAGACATCTTGGTGGCCTCTATTTTTAATCTAAAAAATGTATTAACAAGCCCTTTATATAACTGAGATTTTTTTTTAAGATTTTTTTTTTTTTTTTTTGGTTTAGGTGTGTGTGTGTGTGTGTGTGTGTGTGTGTGTATGTGTGAGCTGGCCATACACATGTGTATAGGTGCCCACAGAGGCCAGCAGAGGGCATTAGATGCCTGGAGCTGGTGATAGGCTGTTGTAAGCTGCCCCATCTGGGTGCTGGGGATTAAACTTAGGTCCTCTAGAAAAGCGGCAAGCATTTAACCAGTTAGTCATCTCTCCAGCTCTAATGTCAATGTGATGCTGTTTCGCTGAACAAAATGGAAAGGAGCCAATAAATGCTTTCCTAAGCCTTCATTTGGTGAGGTACATCTAGGTTCTCATGACTGGGAAAAATCTGGACTGACTTTAACTCTGTGTGTAGGAAACGGGTCTGTACGAGAAGACCACCAGGGAAAACCCAGCCAGGTCATGTGGAAATATGCGAATGTTCCTTTGCCCATTTGTTTCAACTGTTTTTCCCTCTCCACAACATTCTCCAAATGCTGGTCTATTTAGCATAATCACAATCATTTTAGGTGCTAACCTAAGACAATGTCAAGACCCGCCTCCAGCCCTCCATTCCCGCCAGCTCCTGGGACGACTCCCCCTAGTGGCTGCTCTGAAGACACATGCAGCGCCAACTGGGTCAGGACATCACCTAGGCTCTGATGGAGGAGAGGGGGCCAAGAACACTGGGTGGCAGCCACCCATATTTCCTAAACCTAAGTAGAACAAACACTTCACAGAACGTTCCCAGTCCGTGATGCAATCCTTCCCCAGGGGAAAACACTCCTCTCTGCTTGGGTGATTCCAGGGCCTGGAAGATAAACAGTGGGGGATGGGGGACAGAAACCCAGAACCTCCAGAGGAAAGGGTTGATGAATGGGGCTGAGGGGGCCAAAGACTTTTCTGATCCTACTCAATCTTAAGTCGTAATCCACCTGAGCAGCAGTTATGGGGCCACAGTGTTCCTAGACCGCTTGCTGAAGGAACGTTCTGGAACAGTCTGGACCTGTCCCCAGAAGGCTGGCTTTGAGCTCAGTGAGCCTGTGCCTATATCTGGGTCAGGCATTCACACAAGTCCTAGAGTTTCAGAACCCATTCTTTAAGGTTTGCACAGGTTTGCGAGGAAGGCTGTTCTGAGTGCTAGCGGTTACATCCTGAAAGCTGGACTGTCTTGATCCTGGGGTTAGGGAAAGGGAGACAGGCGTACACTGAGCCAGCACATCCTGCCAAGGATGGAGCAAGCACATGGACAAGTTGGCATGGGCGATCCCTAGGTCTCCGAAATTAAAAGCCTCTCTTGCTCTGATCACGGCAATTATTTGTCACCTACAGACATTGTCAATCATGGAAGTTCTTACCCACAGCTTTGCTGTTTCTTCTGCCTCAGCCCTTGTCCTTTGAGCTCTCCCTGACACTTGCCTGGTGGTTTGCTCTGCAAGCCTTCTTTTTATCTAAGAACCACTGCCAAGCCACAGTTTCCTGTGTTTTGTCTGATCATCCAGGCAAGAAAGTACTGTCTGTGGGCCATATCTGTCACTCAGGGCCATAATTACTCCTAGACTCTTTGGATGCTGCCTGAACATCTCTCAGAAATACCACAACTTTCCTGTTCTTTCTTTCTTTTGATGGAGCTACATAGAGACAAATAGCATTATTGGAAACCTGTCAAGTACTGCATACTGAACCTATGCAGGAATGCCGCTATGTAAATGTACTTTGCTCCAGGCAGACCCTTAGTGCACAGCAGGGAAATTCAGGATGGAGAGGGCAAGTGACTGTAATCTGTTGAGGTCACATCACTGAGATACCAGGCAGGACAGGAGCCCAATTTGTCTCATCACCGGTCAGCCATTTGTCTCCTATATTATATTTCTTTCCTATTTAAAAAGGCCTTTTCAGGCTGGAAAGATGGCTCAGTGGTTAAGAGCAGTGACTGCTCTTCCAGAGATCCTGAGTTCAATTCCCAGCAACCACATGGTGGCTTGCAAACATCTGTAATGGGATTTGATGCATCTTTTGGTGTGTCTAAAGACAACTACACTGTACTCATATAAATAAAATAAATAAATCTTTAAAACAATGAAAATATATAAATAAGGCCTTTTCAGGCTCGGTGTAGTGGCACACACCTTTAATCCCAGCTCTTGGTAAGTAGAGGTAGGCATATCTAGTTTGAGGCTAGGCTGGCCTCAAACTAGGCCAGCCAAGGGTACACAACAGCACCCAATCTTTTTATTTATTTATTTATTTATTTATTTATTTATTTATTTATTTATTTACAGTACTATATCTTAACAAACAAACAACCTACCAAATTTACCATATGCACGTAGGCCTCCTTCTGGGCTACCAGTTTTGCTCTCTGGCTTACAGCAGCATCCTGACCTGGCTGTTGTAGCAGGAAGGCATGGATGCTTGCTCACATCTTAATGGACCAGAAAAGCAGAGAGAGCAAATTCTGGGGCTCATCTGTACTTCCCTTCCTTTACTCATTCTGGGCTCCAAGTGCATGAGTTAATGTCACCCATGGTTAGAGTAGGTCTTCCTTCTTCACTTAAAGGTGTCTGGAAATGCCTTCACAGACACACACCAAAAGATGTATCCCCTAGGTGACTCTGAGTCCAGCTCAGTTTGCAGCAAAGATGCCGAAACATCACAATGATTTTGAACATGTCTTGCATCCTCTGATGTAATCTATGTTTTTGAGTATCTATTTTACGCATAGGTAGGTATGCTTGAGTGTATGTATGTGTGCCGCATGCTTGAAGAAGCCTGTGGAGGTCAGAAAAAGGTATCAGATCCCCCGGAGCTGGTGTTGCAGATGGTTGCGAGCTGTCATTTGAATACTGGGAACCAAAAGCAGATCTTTTGCAAGAGCAGTAAGTGCTCTTAAGGACTGAGCCATTTCTCCAGCCCCTGTGTAATCTCTGTTGATAACTTAAACAGAACGATCCTTTATATTTTCTTTGTGCTAAGTAATATTAACACTAAATATTAACATAATAATTATTAAAATAACCAACAGTATTTTGGAGACCTTAAAACACCGTATGTGTGTGTATTTGTGGATGTTTGTATGCATTTTGTGTTTGTGTTTTATTTGCACGTGTGTTTGTGCGCGTATGTGTGTGTGTGTGTGTGTGTGTGTGTGTGTGTGTGTGTGTGTGTGTGTGTGTTTGTGTGTGTGTGGGAGAGAGAGAGAGAACAGTACCCACGAGGGGAGTTGAGTTTGTAGTCTCTGATCATCAGTAGGCAGCTCAGCCAACATCTCCTCTTGGGAGGAGTCTCTGAAGGGCCAGGTCACTCCTCTCTACTTTTCCTCTGCTTCTCCATCGCAGTGCACACCCACATTGTATCCTAAGATTCAAAAAGCTGCCCAGAGCTCTGCTTGCCTGCAGTAGTCTGCATTTTTTGACAATAGGCCCCTGTCTTCTCTGGCGTCTTGCACAATGCCTGACATATAGAAATCATTGAATAAGTTTTTGTTGGGCAAATGAGGGAACAAAGGCCCTTCTTGCCTCTGGAGCGCTCCAAAACATTCAGAACATATGTACTAATCTGTGTGCTCTGCTGAGCTCGGCTTCGGAGGATTAGCATGGGGGCCAATTCTGGTTTTTAAATGCATTCAAAATGGACAATGTTCAGCATGTGTTGTAAGTTACTGCTTTTCCTCAGTAGGGGCCGGAATCAATCAATATCTATGACCCAATAGCAAGTGGCTAAGACCGTCCCTCATCCTTCATCCTCTCATTTGTCGCCAGAGGAAAGAGCAAGTCCAAGCTCAGTTCCTGCTAGCTCTGTTTTATCCTTGGAGGTGGGGACTGCCTACCAGGAAAGCAGCCTGTTTCAGAGATGCTGAAGTTAGACTTTTTACCTAAGAGCAATTTCCCTAAACTCCAGCCAGATCAATTTGTGCCCCCTCCCTGGGCTATTATCCCAGCGCCTTTGCCAAAGCTCTCAGCAAGTCTTCATAATCTCCAACATGCCTCGTTCTCTGTGGAGTTTTCCAAGCACTTGCCTACCCATTATCCTTGCTAATGTCACACCAGCTGTTATGTATTCCAGAGGGCACCGGATGAGGGGCAGAGATCACACCACATGGATTCAGCTCCCGCTCTGCCATTTACCAGAATGTGGTGGAAAGTAGGCGGCACCCTCCCCACCAGCCTCCAGTTCTCATCAGGAGGATGGAACTCACTTGGAAGGCACCTTCAGGGTGTCACCACTTGGCCCAGTGGCGGGCCTAGGGCAGGAGCTGGTTGCATTGGAGGTCATGAATTTAGTGCTTTCATGTTCCAGTAATGTTATGATTATTTTGTATTCCTGTGGCAAGTCATGTGTTAAAATAGTCCTAATGAGGATGAGGAGATGGCTCAGTTGGTAATAGGGCTTGTCACATGAACCTTATGTCATGAGTTCAATTCCTGGGACTCACTGAAAACTGGATGCAGTAGTGCACATCTGGAATCCCAGGCTCCTGTGATGATGTGTGAACATCTGGCATTCCAGCACTTCTAGAGTGAGATGGGAAGAAGAGGCAAGAGAATTGCAGGAAGCTTGGAGGGCAGCTAACCTGGAGTACGCAGTGCCGTGACAGAGACAAGGAAGATCCTGCCTCAGCAAGGTGAGCACTGACTTCTGCAGGCTGTCCTTTGATCTCCACATGGGCACTGTACTACAGCATGTATCCACACTGTTGCGTCTAATTTGTTCATAACTCCATCCTACAAGTACTTGAAAGTCAAGAGGAGGAGAACTGGAAAAAAAAAAAAACAACAAAAAAAACCAAACAAGCTCAGTGGTCAAGGGCCCTGACTGCTCTTCTAGAGGACATAACTTTGATTCCCCAGCACCCACGTGGTAGCTCACAACCATCTGTAACTGCGGTTCCTTGAATCAGATTCTCTTGTCTGGTTTTTGCAGGTAGTAGGCATGCACATGGTGACAGCCATACATGCAGGCAAAAACACCCATGCACATAAAAATAGATACATCTATCTAAAACCAAAACCAACCAAACAAAAAATCACCCAAGAACTAAGACCCAGAAACACAAATAAAGCAAAGGCAGGCCCTGAGCCTTCAGTGTTATTGGAGGTCAGCTCTGTCCATGCTTGCTTAATAGAGAAAATCTGGTAAAGTGGCCTCTTTGGAAAAATTGGAGTTAATTCATTCCCATGAATATAATGACAATAACTGAACCGGTACCTAAGCCATGCTGGATGCAAAATACAGAGAAAGAAATGAATCAGTCAGCAACTGACCAAGGACAAAAGACCGTACAATGGACACCAAGGGCGGAGACACTCATCCTGTACAGAGCATTAGAAGAACTTTTAAGAAGCACATTATGGAGCTGGAGAGTTGGCTTAACAGCTAAGAACGCTTATTGCTCTAGCAGAGGACCTAGGTTTTGTTCCCAACCCCCACAGGCAACTACAACTGCCTGTAACTCTAGGTCTTGTGTATCTGATGCCCTCTTCTGATCTCCACGGGCACTGCACACATGTGGCGTGAATATACACATAAGTAAATACATATACACCAAGGATACAAATAAGTAAATCACTGAGCATGGCAGTATACACCTTTAATCCCAGCACTCAGGGATTGGAAGCAAGCAAATCTCTGTAAACTCAAGGCCAGCCTGGTCTACAAAAGAGTTCCAGGCCAGCTAGGGCTACACAGTGAGACCCTGTCTAAACCCCAACCCCCCAAATCTAAATAAATAAATGTTAGGTTTCCTGATCCATTACTTCAACACTAAACATACTTAGGAAGCCCCGGCAGAAATGGAGATTAGAGGTTTCCCCCAAGAGTCACATCTGCTCCACTAAGCTCTTTGGGACACTCAACAAGCAGGCTCCAGTGCTTTCCTTTGCTAGGCAAGCAGACCAAAGAACAGGGCAGGAAGTCGCTCATTCAAACTGGTTTCCTCTTCCCAAGTAACCAAAGGGATGTGATTTCCCCAAAGAAAATGTGGATGAGCCAGGGTCCAAGACTCCTACTCTACTGCAGAGCTTTCAGACTACTTGGGAACATGAGGTGCCTTCTGATAGCTACAGTCAAGATTCATCATAAGGAGAGAGACAGGACACTATGTATATGGCCGGGTACAGTAAACATGTGACTCTAATGCTCCAGATTAACAGAGCCCTGGATATTACCTTGTATCCTCCCATGAACACATCAATGAAGATATGCAAAAATACCAACACTGGTGCTAATGAGAAGACCATATGCCTATTACTGAAACTGAAATATGTCTGTATTGAAACTCCTTCCAAATACGTTTTCCTTCCAATTCACAAAAGGGATGAGTGGTTCTCTCAAGGGAAATAGCAGGGTTAAGGATAGCCATGCTGGTGATGTCAGGGTTAGTGATAGCCATGCTGGTGATGTCAGGGTTAGTGATAGCCATGCTGGTGATGTCAGGGTTAGTGATAGCCATGCTGGTGATGTCAGGGATAGTGATAGCCATGCTGGTGATGTCAGGGTTGAGGATAGCCATGCTGGTGATGTCAGGGTTAGTGATAGCCATGCTGGTGATGTCAGGGTTAGTGATAGCCATGCTGGTGGTGTCAGGGTTGAGGATAGCCATGCTGGTGATGTCAGGGTTAGTGATAGCCATGCTGGTGATGTCAGGGTTAGTGATAGCCATGCTGGTGATGTCAGGGCTAGTGATAGCCATGCTGGTGATGTCAGGGTTAGTGATAGCCATGCTGGTGGTGTCAGGGTTGAGGATAGCCATGCTGGTGATGTCAGGGTTAGTGATAGCCATGCTGGTGATGTCAGGGTTAGTGATAGCCATGCTGGTGATGTCAGGGTTGAGGATAGCCATGCTGGTGATGTCAGGGTTGAGGATAACCATGCTGGTGATGTCAGGGTTAGTGATAGCCATGCTGGTGGTGTCAGGGTTGAGGATAGCCATGCTGGTGATGTCAGGGTTAGTGATAGCCATGCTGGTGATGTCAGGGTTAGTGATAGCTATGCTGGTGGTGTCAGGGTTGAGGATAGCCATGCTGGTGATGTCAGGGTTAGTGATAGCCATGCTGGTGATGTCAGGGTTAGTGATAGCCATGCTGGTGATGTCAGGGTTGAGGATAGCCATGCTGGTGATGTCAGGGTTGAGGATAACCATGCTGGTGATGTCAGGGTTAGTGATAGCCATGCTGGTGGTGTCAGGGTTGAGGATAGCCATGCTGGTGATGTCAGGGTTAGTGATAGCCATGCTGGTGATGTCAGGGTTGAGGATAGCCATGCTGGTGATGTCAGGGTTAGTGATAGCCATGCTGGTGATGTCAGGGTTAGTGATAGCCATGCTGGTGATGTCAGGGTTGAGGATAGCCATGCTGGTGATGTCAGGGTTGAGGATAACCATGCTGGTGATGTCAGGGTTAGTGATAGCCATGCTGGTGGTGTCAGGGTTGAGGATAGCCATGCTGGTGATGTCAGGGTTAGTGATAGCCATGCTGGTGATGTCAGGGTTGAGGATAGCCATGCTGGTGATGTCAGGGTTAGTGATAGCCATGCTGGTGATGTCAGGGTTAGTGATAGCCATGCTGGTGGTGTCAGGGTTAGTGATAGCCATGCTGGTGGTGTCAGGGTTGAGGATAGCCATGCTGGTGATGTCAGGGTTGAGGATAGCCATGCTGGTGACGTCAGGGTTAGTGATAGCCATGCTGGTGATGTCAGGGTTAGTGATAGCCATGCTGGTGATGTCAGGGTTGAGATTAGCCATGCTGGTGATGTCAGGGTTAGTGATAGCCATGCTGGTGGTGTCAGGGTTGAGGATAGCCATGCTGGTGATGTCAGGGTTAGTGATAGCCATGCTGGTGATATCAGGGTTAGTGATAGCCATGCCTGGTGATGTCAGGGTTAGAGATAGCCATGCTGGTGGTGTCGGGTTAGTGATAGCCATGCTGGTTATGTCAGGGTTAGTTATAGCCATGCTGGTGATGTCAGGGTTGAGGATAGCCATGCTGGTGATGTCATGGTTAGTGATAGCCATGCTGGTGATGTTAGGGTTAGTGATAGCCATGCTGGTGATGTCAGGGTTAGCGATAGCCATGCTGGTGATGTCAGGGTTGAGGATAGCCATGCTGGTGATGTCAGGGTTGAGGATAGCCATGCTGGTGATGTCAGGGTTAGTGATAGCCATGCTGGTGATGTCAGGGTTGAGGATAGCCATGCTGGTGATGTCAGGGTTAGTGATAGCCATGCTGGTGATGTCAGGGTTGAGGATAGCCATGCTGGTGATGTCAGGGTTAGTGATAGCCATGCTGGTGATGTCAGGGTTAGTGATAGCCATGCTGGTGATGTCAGGGTTGAGGATAGCCATGCTGGTGATGTCAGGGTTAGTGATAGCCATGCTGGTGGTGTCAGGGTTGGTGATAGCCATGCTGGTGATGTCAGGGTTGGTGATAGCCATGCTGGTGGTGTCAGGCTTAAGGATAGCCATGCTGGTGGTGTTCCTTAGAGAGCATAGAAGGGGATCAGGAAAATGTCTCAGCATGTAGATGCTTAATGACCCAGCTTGACAAGCTCTTTGGTTTTTGTTTTGTTTTGTTTTTGTTTTTGTTTTTGCTTTTGTGCAGCCCTGACTGTCCTGGAACTCACTCTGTAGACCAGGCTGGCCTTGAACTCAGAAATCCACCTGCCTCTGCCTCCCAAGTGCTGGGATTAAAGGCATGTGCCACCACCGCCCGGCGCCAAGGAAGTTCTTTCACATGCAGGACCCATATGGTGGAAAATGAGAACTAACTACCACAAGTTGTCCTTCAATACAATATCCACATGCATGCTATGTGAAAACACACACACACACACACACACACACACACACACACACACACACACACACCAAATGTAATAAAAATTTTGAAAGGAAAGAAAACCATGTGAAGCAGGTTAGTGATGGCGTACACCTTTAATCCTAGCACTCAGGAGGTAGAGGCAGGCAGATTTGTGTGAGTTCGAGGCCAGCTTGTTCTACAGAGTGAGTTCCTGGACAACCAGGGCTACACAAAGAAACCCTGTCTCACAAAACCAAACTAGGACTGCAGAGATGTCTCAGTGGTTAAGAGCATTGACTGCTCTGCCAGAAGTCCTGAGTTCAATTCCCAGCAACCACACGGTGGCTCACAACCCTATGTAATGGAATCCGATGCCCTCTTCTGGTGTGTCTGAAGACAGTTGCAGTGTGCTCATATACATAAAAACAAAAATCAACAAAACCCAAAATAACAACAACAAAAGAAAACCATATACAGTTAGTACAGCATAAATTAATTAGAAAACTATTTCAGAGGAAACCCATAACTTTAAAGTTTATATTGCAGGGGCTGGAGAGGTGACTCAGTGTTTAGAGCACTAGCTACCTCTGTTGAGGACCAGGGTTGGATTCCCAGCACCTACACAGCTGGTCTCAGCCATCTAGCTCCAGAGGACCCAGTGCCCTCTTCTGGCCTCCACTGGCACTGCACACACACGATGCACTTACATGTAGGCAAAAACCTCACATACAAACGTAAAAATAAATAATTAAAATAATTCATATTGCAGAAGTCAGAAACTCTTTTGGAGATATTTTCTTGTTATGTTCAATAAAAGAGACTCTGAGCCACTAGGTAAGGCAGGACATTTAAGGACAAACTCCCATGCTGACACTTTCACAGCACTGTATAGTTTTTGTTTCACTAAAACTTACAGGACAGACAAAGACAGCCAAAGTCAGCGAGCCATCCTAACTCTTCTTTGAGGGCTGTGTTTCTTAAACTTTTTCTTCTTGTGATCACTTTTTGCTAGATAACTTTTTTTTTTTTTAAAGACAGTATCTCAATATGTAGTCCTGGCTAACCTTTAGTTCTGTGTAGATCAGGCTAGCTTGGAATTCACAGAGATCTGCCTGCCTCTGCCTCAGAGTTCTGGATTTAAAGGTATGTACACCACATCTAGCAAGCTAGAATTTTTTTTTTTTTTGAGACAGGGTTTCTCTGTGTTGCCTTGGCTGTCCTGGAACTCACTCTGTAGACCAGGCTGGCCTCGAACTCAGAAATCTGCCTGCTTCTGCCTCCTGAGTGCTGGGATTAAAGGCGTGCACCACCACTGCCCGGCTAGAAAAATTTTTTTATAAGCACCTCATTTGGGTGTAGAAAATAGGCATACAGACCAAACATGACTATGAATAAGTCACAAAAAAACTTTATCTGAAACAATTCTGTGTATATGATATACATATAAGTTATGATTTATTAAAGATTAAAGTAAAATGGCATATCAATGACATGGATACACTTGTTTATGTAACTGATTGATAAACTATCTTGATGCTCATATGCTTGCCAGTGAGGAGCAGAAATAGTAAATCTATATTTCCTCTCATTAAACAGTGTTTCTCTAGGAGTAGAAAACTTCTTATATAACATGAACATGCTACAATTTGTAAGATGTAATAGTTTCTAAACCGACCTAGGGTGAACCAGGCAGTGGTGACGAGAGCACTTTGTGCAGGGACAGCATGCACACTCAAAGTTGGTACGTTGTGTACTCAGACCAAGGTGTGGTGAGGTGTCACGTCGCAACAGGGCTGAGAGCCGACAGGAACACCCCAGATCCATTAAGCATTTGATTCTGACTTAACTCTCAGTCATTATGCCCTCAGAAACCATCCACTGTAGACAAATTCCTCAGGATCTGAGCAAATGTCTCTTTAAGAACATTGACTAATTTAAGTTTGAAGTAATAAATATGAACCAAGAGTTGGCCAGAAAGCAAAGGAGAGCTGATTCCAGGTAAAGTCAAGAATGTTAAGTTGGCCAGGGCAGGGCAATGCACGCCTCTAATGCCAGCACTCCTGAAGTGGAGGCAGGACAAACAGGGCAAATGGCCACTCTGAGCTACACGGTGAGTTCATGGCTTTGCGGTGTTATGTAGTGAGTTTAAGGTCAGCGTGGACTATACAGAGAGACCTATCTCAATGAAAGCAAGGTGAACTGTAGGATAAGAGGTTTTTTTTGTTTTGTTTTTGTTTTTGTTTTTTTTTAAATCAGTGATCACCATTGAAAATGGGTGACTATCTAAGTGACTGACAGATTTGCAATAGTTGGGAAATGAATACCTCTTGGTATTTCAAATAGTAGGGAACTTGACACAGGCCATCTGTCACTTAAGGGATGATTTTCGTAGGGACACAGATAAGATGTTGTTTCTCAGACTTTTATGCACATACAGATTATATTGGATTTTTAAAACATTGTTCTTCATTTAACTTTTTTCCGTGTGTGTGTGTGTGTGTGTGTGTGTGTGTGTGTGTGTGTGTGTAACACCCACAGCCTCAGGCATGACAGGCAAGTACTGGGCCCCTGAGGTGTACCCTCCCCCCCCCCCCCCACATACACATACTTCCCTGACCCTCCTGCAGACTTTTAAGGCTGCAGATTCAAATCCAGTAGGATGAATCTGGGGCCTGAGCTGAGAGTCCCAATCTCAAGATATTCTCGAAAAAGCCACTGCCAGTAATCTCTGAATCATTTTCCCCTCTGAGACAGGTGTGTGTGTGTGTGTGTGTGTGTGTGTGTGTGTGTGTGTGTGTGTGTAGCTCTTGGCTATTTCTGTAGACCAGGCTGCCCGTTTATAGATTCAGATATCTACCTCCTTCTGTCTCTGGAGCGCCAGGGTTAAAGGCATGCGCCACCACTGCTTGGCTAACTCTGACTCACTTTTGAACACTCAGGACACAGGAGAAGTCAAAGAAGCCAGAGATTAACTATGGCAGAGATTGCAATTTACCTTAGGGCTGAAGGAACTCAGGGAGACTATGTTGTTTTGGGTCCTGTGGAGTGGTGGGTGGCCTGCCTGCCTGTAGGAGCCTGGGACCCTGGCCTAAGGTAGCTGCTAGCTGCAGCAATTGGAATCAGTTAGGAAGACCCAACTGCAGGCAGAGTTACTGTGTAATAGCGGCTGCTCAGCTTCCAGCCTCTGATCTTCAAGTTTTCCCTATGACTATAGCTGAGCTTCAGAAGTGCAGAACGCAGCTCCTCAGGCTGCCCCTCCCACTCATCCTTAAACATCATACTCATTCGGGGGTATATACTTTGTACTCTTTTTGTGGTCAACAGTAAGCACTGTGGGCACAGCATCCACCCCCTTTAGAAACTGCTGGAGAATCGAAACAGTGGGCCTGCAAGGGAGACACACAAGCAGAGTAGTGACTAACAGGTTTTCTTTTGTGCTGTGGCTCTGTGTGGCTCCTGTCAAGAGCCTTGAGTGTCCCAGGCTCTGAGACCTTAGCCCAGGCTGACTCTTTACTGTGCAATGCTTTTCCTCAGCTCTCTGGTCAGATAAATGGTGCTCATGACTTAGTGCTTAGCTTAAATAGTTCCTTCCTTCCTTTCTTCCTTCTTTCCCTCCCTGACTCCTCCCCCTCCCTTTTTTCTTTCTTTCTTCCAACCTGTCTCCTTCACTCCCTCACTCCATCCCTCTCTACCTTCCTTTCCAGGGTATTTTAGGGTTATTATTGCTATGATGAAACACTATGACCAAAAGTTAGGGAGGAAAGGGTTTATTTTGCTGTACTTCCATGTTGTAATTCCTCAATGAAGGAAGTCAGGACAGGAACTCAAGCCGGGGTGGAAGCTGGAGATAGGAGCTGATACAGAGGCCATGGAGGGATGCTGCTCAGCCTGCTTTCTCCACATTGCCTCACCCACAGTGGGCTGGGCCCTCCCACATCAAAATGTCCTACTGCTTGCCTGCAGCCCAGTTTTATGGAGACATTTTCTCAGTTGAGGGTCCCTTCTCTGTGTCAAGTTGACATAAAACTAGCCAGTACCCAGGGTCTGTGTAGCTTGTGCTAGCCTGTCGCTTACTACAGAGCTGAGGATGGCCTTCATCTTCGGCTCCTCCTTTCTTCATCATCCAAGTGGTAGGATTACAGGTGTGTTCTCCTTAGCCTAGGTTTTCCACGCTGAAGATCAAACCGAGGGGCATTGTGCATGCTAGGCAAGCACCCACACCAACTGAGCCATACCTGCAGCCCCTTAAATGACCCTTCTGACCCTAGGCTAGGTAAGATCTACCTGACATCATTTCTCATCCCTCCTTCACTGTGCTCTACCTAGCACTTGTCACAGGGTGAGATCGCATGTTCATGGGGTGGGACCGTGCTCTATGTCCCAGTCCCCAGCCAGGTCATCAGTTCTACGAGGGTCCACATCATATCTATTTTGTCAAGCACACTTGCCATGTATGCAAGACTGGACGAGTAAGTGAATGAACACTGTTTGAAAGTCAGATGGATGTCTCCGTGGCTGCAGGAGCTGCTTCGGACTTTACTATTTGAGTGTGAATGTCAGGATAATGGGGTTTGGCTGCGGTTCCATGGAAGGCCCTTTGCTGGGTAATGAGCTGATGCACCAGGGCCTGCTATTACTCTAAACTCTTTTAAGCTGTATTGCGTATGCAACCACATAAAAGTGGCCTTTCGAAGCGGATAATGACACCTACCATTCATCGGACACTTAGCCATGCCCAACGCTGCACTGTTTTATAGACATTATTTCATTTAATCTTCACAACCGCCCAGAAGGCTGCTGTTCTCATTTTATTAACTAGGAGCCTAGACCTCAGAGAGGCTGAAGGACGAGCTGGAGCTCATAAATGGTAGGTACACGGAGGATGAAGATTTATGTTAACAATCACTATCAATCTACTGATGCTAAAAACATGTATTTGTTTTTGTTTTTGTTTTTTTTTGAGACAGGGTCTTTAACTCAGACTGGCCTTGAACTCAACACATAGCCAAGGATGATTTTGAATTCCTGATCCTCCTGTCTCACCTCCTAGATATAGGGATTACAGGCATGTGCTGTCAAACCTGTTCATGAGATGCTGGGGTTTGACCACAGGGTCTTGTGCATGTGGGGATGTAGTCACTATAACAACTGAGCTATATTTTCAGCTCCATTTCCCACATTTCTTTAGTTTTTCTTTTGTATTGTGTGTGTATATGTGTGTATGTATGTATGTATGTATGCATGTATGTCTGTATTCATGTATGTATGTGAATGGCATCTGTGCACACAAGCCACAACGTGCATGTGAAGGCCAGAGAAAAAATCCTTCATGTTGATTTTCTCCTTCCACGCTGGGATGGAACTCAGGTCATCAGGTTTGTCGTTGACCTGTGTCATTGCCGTCTGAGTCATCTTGCTGGCTCTCTTTCCTGATTTCTAGCCTACAGAAAAGAAGGAATGAGAAGATGCAGGCTGAGACTAACAGAAAGCCTGGAGAGAGTGAGCAAGGGCTAAGCGACCTACCGATCAGGGTTGGGGCAGCCCTGCATGGAGTGTTTCAATCCCTGAGCTGCCAAGAGGGTCCTTGGGAGAAGTTGGGCCCAAACTGGAAAGTCTGGCAGGTTATATCTGGTAGTGTTTCAGCTTACAAGGGCTGATTGCTAGGTTTTCTGGAATTCTGTTATCTGGCTATTACAATACATAGTTGTTATTAAAAATGCAAGATTAGCCGGGCGTGGTGGCGCATGCCTTTAATCCCAGCACTTGGGAGGCAGAGGCAGGCGGATTTCTGAGTTCGAGGCCAGCCTGGTCTACAGAGTGAGTTCCAGGACAGCCAGGGCTATACAGAGAAACCCTGTCTCGAAAAACCAAAATAAATAAATAAATAAATAAATAAATAAATAAATAAATAAAAATGCAAGATTATGGGGCCAGCAAGATGGCTTAGTGAGTGAAAGCCAATGCTGGACAAACCTGGTAAACTGAGAGCAAGTCCCAGAACCTAATCCTGAAAGTTGTCCTCTGACCTCCATATGTGTACCATGATGTGTGCACACTTATACACTCACGTGTCATACACATACAGAATAAATAAACATAATTTAAGTTTTTTAAGCAAGGCATGGTGTCTCTTACCTATAGTCCTATCACCTGGGAGTCTGAGGTCTTTAGGCTCTAGGCATCCTAGGCTGCCAAGTGATTTCTAGGACTATCTGGGCTACAGAATGAGAGAGACCCTGTTTCCAAACAAACACCCCCCCCCCCCAATGAAAAATAAAGCTTATTAACTGTGGTGGTTTGAATAAAAGTGACCCCCATAGACTCATGTGTTTGAATAGTCATAGGGAATGTCACTATTAGGAGGTGTGGCCTTGTTGGAGGAAGTGTGTTACTAGAGGCAGGCTTTGAGGTCCAAGAAGTCAGGCTCAATCTCCCTCTGCTGTTTGTGGATCAAGATGTAGAATTCTCAGCTCCTTCTCCAGCACCATGTCTACCTGCATCCTACCAGGCTTCCCAATATCATGGAAACTCTTTTGTTTGTTTTTGAGATTGGGTCTTACTCTATAGTTCAGGCTAGCCCAGAACTCACTATATAATCCAAGCCAACCTTGAACTTGAGGCAACTTTCCTGCTTCAGCCTCCTGAGTGCTGAGTTTACTGGCATAAGCCACTGTGCCCAGCTTTGAGAGATGGATTTTAATGACTGGTCAGCATGCCACTGGTTTAGATCCCAGGCAAAGAGCAAAGTTCACAAAGATGTGTCCAAAGTCAAAGGGCAAAGGACAAAGGACAGTGCAGATTAAAATATCAGTGGTGGCCCAGTGAGGTGAGTGTTTGCTGACAGAGAAACAAATAAACCCCACAACCAGAGTTTGATCTTCAGAAATCACATAGAGGGAGAGAACAGATACTTACACGTTGTCCCCTCGAACATACACATGCAAAATAAATAAAGCTAACAAACAAACAATCAAAAGAACAGTGTGGGTCCTGAACAACTGGAGCTGGGGCTATCCCAAAAGCTACTTCTAGCTGGGCTGCCTTGTCTGATCTCAGTGGGAGAGGAAGCTCCTAGCCTCGAAGAGACTTGAAGTGTCAGGGCTGTGTAATACCCAGGGGGACCCACCATCTGCTCAAAGGAGAAGAGGAGAAGGGGGATTGAGGAAAGATTGTGGGAGGGGGTGAGCGAGAGGGGGGCAGTGAGCAGAATGTAAAGTGAATAAGTAAAAAATTAAATTAAATTAAAAAAAAACCCCAAAACCCAAGAGTGGAGCAAGTTGTGGTCCACAATCCTAATATTTTTGAGGTAGAGGTAGGAAAACCCAAAATCTCAAGGCTAGCATAGGCTACATGGCAAAGTTGTAAGCTAAATAGTGACTTCTAACCACGGCATCTGAGTTGTGAGGAGCTGTCTGGAAAATGGAAATTAAAACAAACCAAACAAAATCCCCAGTAACCTGCGCTTACTCCAGACTGACCCTTGGGAAAGCTATCCTTGGGGGACTGGAGGATGGGCTTTTTCTATTTCACATACAGAAAACTTGATATAGTTGTTGTGTGGTTAAAAAAGAAAATAAAAAGGGATGAGTTAGGGAGACGATAGTTGGTACAGTGCCTGCTGAGTGAGCACAAGGACCTGAGTTCGAGCCCCCGAACCCATGCTTATTTTATTTATGAGTACACTGTAGCTGTCTTCAGACACACCAGAAGAGGGCATTGAATTCCAATACAGATGGTTATGAGCCACCATGTGGTTGCTGGGAATTGAACTCAGTACCTCTGGAAGAGCAGTCAGTGCTCTTAACTGCTGAGCCATCCATCTCTCCAGCCCCATCCAAACCCATGTTAAAACAGGGCATGGCAGCCTGCACCTGTAAGCCTCATGTTAGGGTAGCAGAGACAGGAGGATCTCTGGGGTTGGCTACCCCAAATTGCTCGGACCTTGATTAGGAGGATTGCCTTGATATCTCATGGAAGATATCAATGGGAAAATATCTCATCATTATATTGATCCTCTCTCATCATTAATGTGATTTGCACTTCCACTTTGGAATCCTGATTAATGTTTCTTGATAATGTTGGCTAGTTTTGTGGGTGATGGACAACTGACTTCATATTCAGCAGCAAGGATCATGTCTTCTGTTAAGCTTTAGTCCTGGTCATCTCATAAATGTACAAGAGTTATGGTTTAGGTTCAAAGCCAAACATCAGGAAGAGCCAGTTGGGGATCAGCAGGTTTCCTTATCTCCTGGCATTCTAGGGTGAGAAAAATGGATGCCCTCTTTTAGAGTCCACTATCAACAGACACCTGGGACAACCATGAAACACTAACGTCTTAGGGGAGAGACAAGATCGCAGAACCAACAAAGTGAGGCAGGAAAACACTGGACAGGATGCTGAGACAGCTTCACCACACTGGATGCTGTCTAATGGCTGGCTACAGAAACATAACCACTTGCTCAGCAGGTGGGCCGTTCAGCCACACTTGAGCCCTGTAGAGAGGCCACACAACCCTAGGTCAGTGGGTGGGTGGGTGGATGGGGGGACAAGAGAACTGGTATCTCTGTCTCCTCTCGCTTATTAGTCAAAGTCCGCTCCACAGGAATTGACTTTCCTTCACTTCTGGCTGGGGCTATCAGACTTCCCAGCAACCATGGGCAGTGACTGCTTCACCCCATGGAAGGACATTTCTGCTGGGTGTGGAGATTGTGGGAGGGCCAATGTGGCTGGTGAACCTAGAGCAGCAACATCTCTTGGCTGAGATGGTGAGTGAGGCAGACCAAATGATCACTTCCAGGGGAGAGGTGAGGTTGGGAGAACTTGAGGAGGACATGATAGGTCAGTTACCTAGGCTACCGACAGTACTCACCTGATGGAGTTGTGACAACTAAATACATTGCTTGTATGAAATCCTAGATTAAATAAGATGCTAAAAAGGTACCCCAGTGGAGCAAGCTCTCAAGTACTGTTAGCTGGAAAGCAATTCAATTTATAATTCCCCTGCCCCACCCCCGGCACTGCTCTTTGTGAAATGCTTAGAAAAGTCCTCCCCATTCAGCTATTATAAAAATAGAGTCCATCTGGATCTTATTTTTGCTGTAAGAAATGAGGTCAGAAGCAAGCTTTATGTTTTCCCACATGACTTGACACCCGTCCAAGCACCACGTATGCAATAGTTTATATTTCTCCATTTGCTTTGAAGTTTGATTTATAACAGAACAGGTTTGTGTCTTCATTTGCTAATTTATTAGCTTTTGTGTTCCACGGGGGGATATGTGAGTTCTACTGTACTGTGTCGGGATCGTGGCATTATGACAGTCAAGTGTTGCTGGACATTTCCATCTTTTTCTCTGCATGTTTTTTTTTTCCTCTACAGAGGAGTTTCCTGCTTAATTTTATATTTATAATTTTAGATAAAGTTGAGTATTTATTTATTTATTTATTTATCTATTTATTTATCTAATGTATATGAGCACACTGTAGCTGTCTTCAGACACACCAGAAGAGGGCATCAGATCCCATTACAGATGGTTGTGAGCCACCATGTGGTTGCTGGGAATTGAACTCAATCTGTAGAAGAGCAAGTCAGTGTTCCTAACCACTCTGAGCCATCTCTCCAGCGCCAAGTTTTCTTTTCTTTAAACCTCTTCTCCTAAATAAGAGATGTCAATGGGGAAGATAAAGAGAGAGAAAAACTCCTTTTTTTTTTATCACATGGGGAATCTAGATTTTGATGTAAAAAAAAATCTACATTAAATATTTTATGCAGCTAGATGTGATAGTATACACCTTTAATCCCAGCATTTGGGAAGCATAAACAGACAGACTGCTGTGACCTCCAGGCTAGCCTGGTCTACAGAGCAAGTGCCAGGGCCATAGAGTGAGACTCAAAGCAATTTTATTTAATCGTCATTCGCTGAGCCCATCTCACGCTGCTTACATGAGCTGCACGTGGGGCCATCTGCTGGAGCAGGGCATCCTCTCATGGACTGCATCTCTCCTGCAGCAGCTCCTTAGAGAGGGTGGGGCTTTAGGAACTGGGAGTTTGGCTGGTTTGATCTTGTGCAGGTCTTGTGTGAGCAGTTATAGTTGCTGAGTGTGTGTGTGTGTGTGTGTGTGTGTGTGTGTGTGTGTGTGTGTGCAATTGCACTGTCATATTTGGCACGTAGAATTTGCTACAGTCATTGATCTCCTCCTTCTGGTTCTTACCATTTATATGTGAAGGAGTATGATGTAGATGTTCCCTTAGAGCACTCAGAAGTCTCTTATTTGTGGGGTCTGTATTAATTGCCATCTACAAAAGAAAGAAAAGGCTTCTCTGAGAAGGTTGAGAGGTGCATTAATCTATGAGTATAAAATAAGAAGACAATACAGGGTTTGTTACTATGCCCACTTAGCAGGATAGCAGTTCTAGTTTCTTCCCTGGAGCATATGACTTAGCCAGACACAGGTTTCATCTTATGGAGTGGGCTGAGCCACTATTGTACCAGCGGGCGCATCTCACCAGTCCAGTTGCTATTGTAGCTTGCCAGGTTCATAGCTGTTACCTGGCAAGGCTGTTGTTGTTGTTTTTTTTTTATGCTCGTAGTATGCTTGGAACCTTCTAGCATCATGAGAGTTAGCCAGCAGTGATGGAACTTCCAGGTTAGCACCAGAGTGAGTAAAATCTAAATTTAAATATGAGCATGTATGTGTGATACGAAGGCAGAGGGGTATGTTTAGGGGAGAGAATATAAGGGAAGGCAGGGGATGATATGAGCAAAGTACAGTGGTGTATGTGTTTGAAAATGTTACAATGAAACCTATTATCGGTAAAAACGAATAACATCAAATTTAAAATGATTCTTCTAAATATACTACTATGTTATTTAATTATGAACCATAAAACTTATGAGTTAAACTGTTAGACTGGTGAAGTAGACCCAACTCCTGAAAGCTGTCCTCTGCTTTCCACATACATACTTCTGCAATACACACACACACACACACACACACACACACACACACACACACATCTCCCCACTCCGCACACATTCACATAACCATACCCCACACCCCTCCCCATACCCACCATATCCATACTCTTCCCCACCCCACCCCTTACCCCCAACACATATCCATACCCCCACACTTCTCACACACATCCACACATTTATGCATTCACATCTTCCACATTCACACACTCACATACCCACACACCCTCTTCCCCACACACATTCAAACCTTCACACCCTCCATCTCACCCCTACATACACCCCCATACCCCCACACTCCTCACACCTACTCCCCCACTCCCCACATCTATACCCACCTCACATTCACCCCCCACTCCCCACATACACACTCACACTTTCAAACACCCCCACCCACACATACACACCCTTTACTCCCCACATACACACTCACACCCCAAAACACCCCCATCCCCACATTCATACCCCATACTCCCACACATACACATAATTAAAAACAATAATTCAAGGTCTAGTATTAATAGAATTTTTAAATTTCCCATAAGTATCAGGCGTTTCTTGTTATATTATTGTTAGATAACTTATGACTTCCTATAGTTGTCTTAATTTTACTTGACCATTGTTAACACATCAGGAACCTATTACTTTTTTGTCGCTGTTTTGGAGACAGGGTCTTACTATGGCATCCTTGGATGGCCTAGAACTCACTATGTAGGTCAGACTGGCTTTGAACTCATAGAAATCAACCTGCTTCTGCCACCCGAAAGCTAGGATTGAAATTGTAAGCCACTGCCTGTCTAGGAATCTATTACTTTTTATTTATAATAACTTTACAGTTCCATTGGATTGCCTTATACCCACTTTAAGGATGTAGTTCAGTGACTTTTAGCAGTGTGATTCAGTTGGTGTAGTTATCACAGCAAATTTGTCTTAGGGGATGTTCCTTCTCCTGGAAAACCTCTCATGCCTGTTCACCCTTAGTCTCTGTCCCTTTCCTCATCTCAGGACAACACCTGCCTCAAAAAAAAAAATCAGCTTCCTTGGTTATGAGGCGATGACACACATCTTTGATCCCAGCACTCTGGAGGCAGAGGCAGAGACAGACTGATTTCTATGGGTTTGAAACCAGCCTGATCTACACAGACCCAGTTCCAGGACAACCAGGGCTACACAGAGAAATCCTTTATTCCCTCCCTTCCCCCCAAATCAGCTTCCAGTTTATGGGAAAATGCTACATCTCAGATTTTTGTTGATTCTACTATATTTTATATGGTATATGTTGATTTTCTCTGCGGCAGGTTATCAGATGTTTAATCCCATCATTGTAATTGCTTTTTAAAAAAGATTTATTTATTTATTATATGTAAGTATATTGAATTGTAGCTGTCTTCAGACACACCAGAAGAGGGCATCCAATTTCATTACAGATGGTTGTGAGCCACCATGTGGTTGCTGGGATTTGCACTCAGGACCTCTGGAAGAGCAGTTAGTGCTCTTAACCTCTGAGCCATCTCTATAGCCTCATGTTGTAATTGTTAATTCACCATTGATCTTTTGTCAGAATCCAGTGCAGCCTGTGTTGAAGACTAGGTAATTTCGTTTTCCTATCTGCATGATTACAGTAATTTTTCAGCTACATGGGATCCCTGCATATAAAACTCCATCAAGAGGAGGTCACATCATGCATGCAATACCACTTTCAGACTCTGGGTCTCTTTGATGTTCCCAGATCACACATGGAGTCTGAATTTAGAGTCTTAAGTCTGTAGAAGATGCTGTGCCAGAGGTCAAATTATCAAGAGAGAGTTTTACTTCTTTGTAGCCCAGAGCCCACATTTGCTCGGAAGGCTCCAAGCTTCCCGTGGCTATCTCAGCACAACTCCCAGCTCTACAGGGAGGTTTTCCTGACATCTTATGTCCTGCACAGCTATAGAAACCCTAGATCAGAGCTTCTCAACCTATGGGTTGCAATCCCTTTGTGGGTCTAAGGACTCTTTCACAAGGGGTCCAATATCAGATATCCTGCATACCAGATATTTACATCACGATTAATAATAGTAGCAAAACTACAGTTAGGAAGTAGCAATGAAAATAATTTTATGGTCAGGGATCACCACAACATGAGGAACTGTATTAAAGGGTTGCAGTGTTAAGAAGATGGAGAACCAGTGCTCTAGATTATTGAATTTTGCATTTCTTCCTGTTCTCTATGAATTTCAAAATCAGTTTATATATATGCACATATATTTGTTATTGTTGTTGTTGTGCTTTCTAAGATGTGGCCATATCTCACTATTTCCTGTAGGATTACATACTTACTTTGCGTGAAAGCCTAGCCTTTAATGGCTGAGCCATCTCTCCAGCCCGATTACATACTTATTTAAAAATATATTTGTCTTAAATATATGTGTATGTATGTACATGTGATCTTATATGCAGAAAGGAAACAATATTCATACATAAAGAAAGGATGAGACTAGCTGGATGATTTTATATATAGTTATAAAAATGTATATTACATAGCATAGAAAGATAAGTTTATGTGTCTTAATGTGTGACTGGGGGTCCCAAGCAGGCAGAGAGCTGACTGAATTGGTACTTTCTACCTCAGCTGCCCATGTTCCCTCCCTCGGGTGTATAAAACACACAGGCTTTCTTTTATTTGTTTACTGTTTGGACAGGGTCTTGGGAGGCTCAGGCAGGCCTAGAACTTGGTAAATAGCTGAAGATGCCCTGAGCTGATGATCCTGCATCCGTCTCCCAGGTGCTGGGATCACAAGGTAACCCTACACCCCTAGCACGGTTCTGTTTGCTTTTTATTGATTTCTAGTCCAGTACTTACTGATTTGGAGCAATCATGTCACAGTACATACATATCTGTGTCATGGGCAAACACAGTCTAACAGGGGGTGTTCGTGGTGAGGTTGATCCGGATGTTATCATCTGTGCTGACTGGGGTGGGAATTGCCTGGAGACCGTTATATAAGGACTTTACTTCTGCTAGAAGGTACAATCTCTCAGGGCTTCCAGAGTTTAGAAGCCCTATCTATTAGGGCTATTAAAGCCCTATTTAGTTTCCCACCATATCTTGTTTAAATAACATGTAAAGGTATTCCAAGTGGGACTGCTTACCTGGGGTCATGAACGTCCCCCTGCAGGTGTGTGGAATCTGCAGGAAGAAATGTCATCTCCTAAGCGGCCTTAACAAAAGTAGAAAAGCAAATTGCTGATATAGACTTTTTTTAAAAAAATTGAAGTTCAACCTTCTTAGCCATCTGGGAAATGCAAATTATGATTGTTTCGAGGTTCTATCTCACCTCAAGCAGAATGACTAGCATCAAGGAAACACTGACAGAGAGATCTCTGTGAGCCAGCCTGGTCTACATAGGGAGTTTCAGGACAGCCAGGGCTATAAAGTGAGACTTGTGTCAAAAAGAGAGAGGGGGGGAAAGGGAGAGGGAGAGGAAGGAAGGAAGGAAGGAAGGAAGGAAGGAAGGAAGGAAGGAAGGAAGGAAGGGAGAAAGAAAGGAAGGAAGAAAGAAAAAAACAAAACAAAAACCATGCTACAAAGGCAGGTGGACCCAGGAGAATTTAACCTGGCACAGTCATTATAGACATCAGTGGTAGATTTCCCAAAAAGCTAAACACAGAGAAGCACCATATGTCCCAGCGAAACCTCTCCCGGGGATCGATCTGAAGCATCTCTGTCAACAGGCCACAGCGATGCTTGCACATCTGTGTCATAATAGCCAAAATCAAACCAACCTAGATGTCCACCAACAGACGAGTGAATAAAGAGACTCTGATGCCAGTTCTGGAGAGACGGGTGGATGGCTCAGTTAAGAGTACTTGTTTTGGCTGCAAAGGACCCAGGTTCAGTTCCCTGCACCCACATGATGGCTCACAACCATTTATAAGTCCAGTTCCAGGGGAGCCCATGCCCTCTCATGGTATATATACACACAGGCAGGCAAACATGCGTAATAAACCTAAAAGAGAAAACGTGGTACATGCACAGAATGGAATTTTATGTAGCCATAAAGAAAATGAAATCGTGACATTTGTAGTCAAATGGATGCAACTGGAGATTATTAGGTTAAATGAAATAAGCCTGACTGCAGAAAGATAAATACCACATGTTTTCCCTTATGTGCAGAACCTTGAATTAAAATTGGGGTGTGTGTGCATGTGCCAGTGTGTGTGTGTGTGTGTGTGCATATGCCAGTGTGTGTGTGTGTGTGTGTCTGTGTGTGTGTGTGTGTGTGTGTGTGTGTAGGTGATGAAGCCAGCACAAGAGGTAAGGAAGAGATTTTAAGGGAGGTGAGAGATAAGATATTGGAACACATATAAGACGGCAGAAAGGGGACTATCTGGGGGAAAGAAGGAAACCAGCTGCGGGGGATGGGGAGCAACGTGAGGAACGGGAAGCAGCTGACAACAAGATAGTGACATCTATGCTATCTATGTAAGGATACTATAATGAAACCCATCACTTTGTATGCTAATTTAAAAATTAATTAAAAAACAAAATCAAAAAATACCCTAAAACAACCTTTCCCCTTTGCTCCGCTTCATCGGTCCTGTATGTAAATTGTTTCTTAGTCCATATTCCCACCGTGGTGAGGTAACGAGGCTGGTCACAGAGCCAAGGCCTGCTCAGGGTGTGCAGTGGGTGGGCACTCTCTTTCCCAACCACTGGGCTGGAAATGCTCCAGGCCACGCTCCTACAGAACTTGACTCTTCTTCCAGATGAGTGTGTCTCTGTTTCTACTGAGAGCTTTTAGCCGCGCTCTGAGGCTTGGCTTCACCAAACACAAGCACGGCGCAGTAGTGCAAACAGACAGAATCGCTGAAATACGGCTGTTTCCGGTGCCAGCTCTGTGCGGGATGCATCGTAAGGGATGGAAATCCCACAGTGTGAGAAAGATGTAAGGAAGCAGACACCGTGCTTCAGAAATCTGGCTGCCTTATGCGATAATGAACTTCTTCAGAGGGTACATTTGGTTTCACTGCTAAATATAATGGGAGATTGACAGCAGTTGCAAAAACGGCCCACATCAAGTGTGTTTCCAATATTGAGAAACCATCGAGAGGAATGATACTTGCGGTCACTGCAAATATGCATGAAGATAAGCATGCAGTTTCTCTTTCTCTTTCCCTCTCTTTCTTTCTCTGAGTCTGTGTCTTCCGTCGTCCCCCCTCCCACATGCAGTTTCTCTTTCTCTTTCCCTCCACTTTCTCTCTCTGAGTCTGTGTCTTCCGTCGTCCCCCCTCCCACATACCTCCTTCGCCCTCCCACTCCCTCTCCTTTTCCCACATCTTTCTCCTTCCCCCTCTCTGAGGGGAGGGAGGGTCTCAGGTAACTTGGGTTGATCTGAAACTCACTATGTAGGTGAGGATAACCAGGAACTGCTGATCCTTCTGCCTCCCCTCCTCCTTCATGCTGGGATTACTGTCATTAAACACAAGGTTCAGTTTATACAGTACTGGGGAATTGAACCTAGAGCCTTGTATTTGTTAAGGAAATGGTCTATCAGCTGAACCACATTCCAGCCTACAGTTGTCTCTTGATGTTAATGTCTCTCAGTATCTTTCTTGGGTGGCGATCCAATTCTTTCATCCCGGGAAGGAGAGGGATGGCCCCTGCCCCCTACTATCAGATACCGAAGACTCCATGGCTTGGGTGGCAGCAAGTCTGGCTGGGACTCAGCAATTTTTTTTAGATAGTGTCTTTGGCTTTGCATTCCACATGGTCTCTGCTGCATGGAAGTGACCCTAAGCAAATGTGGAGGCATTGATGTGACTGGGTTCTTACCAACTTTTATTGGTGGAGCAGATTTGGCTTTAGTGTGCCAACCCTGCTTCTGAGCTTATTCTATAATGAAACGCCACAACCACATGAATGGTTCCACATTCAAAGACATTTTTCTTGTGTACATGTGACTTTTAGACACAGTTTGGATCTATACAACAACTTCTTTTGAAGACAAATGTTTATTTTATGTGCATGTGGATGAGCATGTGTGTGCGTGTGTGTGCATGCATGTGTGCTGGGTGTATGTAGGAGCCCACAGAGGTCAGAAAAAGCATCAGTTCCTCTGGACCTGGAGTTAGGCAGTTATGAACCTCCACATGGGTGCTGGGAATCGGAACCAGGTTCTCTATAAGAGTAGCCAATACACTTCACCATGGAACCTCCCCCCAGCCTTTAGAACTGCAGGACAAGGAGAATGAGAGAGGGAGCCCTTCACCAAAGGCTGCAGCCAGTAGAAAGTAAACAGCCTGGCACTGACCAGGGAGTTTCTCTCTTTCTCTCTCTCTCTCTCTCTCTCTCTCTCTCTCTCTCTCTCTCTCTTTTTGGTGTTTTCGAGACAGGGTTTCTCTGTATAGCCCTGGCTGTCCTGGAGCTCACTTTGTAGACCAGGCTGGCCTCGAACTCAGAAATCTGCCTACCTCTGCCTCCCGAGTGCTGGGATTAAAGGCGTGTGCCACCACGCCTGGCCCAGGGAGTTTCTCTTAAGGTAGTAACCCTAGTGCACTGACATTCTATGCATCCTTGACTTCTTACAAGTCTGTTGGGGCTGGGAGAACGACCAAGATGAGGTTGAGTTTTTAGATATGTATTTTTATCATTTTAAGTGTGTGTGTCTGTCTGTGTGTTGGTATGTGTCTATGCGTTGGTATGTGCACATAAGTGCAAGTGCCTGTAGCAGTCAGAGGCTTCAGAACCCTTGAATCTGGACGTATAGGTGGTTGAGAGCTACCCAGTGTGGGTATAAGAACCAAAGGACAGCTGAGCCATCTTCCAGCCCATAAGACATTTTATATTGAAGGGTATTATCCTTCTGCTCTCAAATAAGTTGGAAACATTTTTCTTATTTCTTATTATCTTCCGTTATTTTGACAACTTGATAAATTAAATTTGACTTCAGCTATAATAGGTTTTTTTTTTTTTTTGCCTCAAGTATTTATTTATTCAGTTTCCCAGAAGTCAAATTTACCATATTTATTTGTGGGTTTTAGATCTTTTAAAATTAAAAGTCTTCTTCATTTTAAGGTCATAAAGAAATTTCTCTATGGTTTTCTCTGCTTCTTTATTATTATTTTGTTCTATATTTCCAGATCCAATCTTCTAGCATCCATCCTGAGATACAATGTGAGGTATGGCTCTAAGTGTAGTTTATCCTCATTAGTCACATATTCCATATTCATGAGTTTACATTTTTGCATGTGCCTTCTGTGTGGTGTGCGTGCATGCTTACATGTTTGCCTGTGTGTGTATGCAAGTGTGAGTACACACACACACATATTTATCTGTGTCTGCTTAAGCTCAAGGCTGATACTGAGATTCTTCCTTAATCATTAGCAGAGTGGGGTGCTCACCTTTAATCCCAGAGGCAGAGGCAATTGGATCTTTGTGAGTTCAAGGCCAGCCTGGTGTACAGCTGGAGTTCTAGGATAGCCAGGGCTACAAAGAGAAACCTTATCTTGAAGAACCAAAATAAATAAATAATAAATGCACAAGCAAACAAATAAGTAAATAAAATTAAGAGAGTCTCTGTCACCTGCCCCTAGAGCCACTGCAGGTGTGGCTTCTTGTCATATGTGCATCAGTAGGTGGCAGAGAGGAGAGGTTATGTCTATATGTCAGTGTTCTGACCTATGAACATCTGAATGATCAGTAGCCTAATAATCGCTGAAAAAAGCAAGCCTGAGATGACCACCAGTCTAGTACCAGGCAGGATCCTAACAGGTTCCCAGGCTGGGGAACAAGCTGGAGATTGGAGAATAGAGGAACCCTGCCTGAGATTGTAGGCTTAGAGTTTTCAGGGTTTTTTGTTTGTTTGTTTGTTTGTTTTTTTTAATCTGGATGTCTTTTTGTCACTAAAGGCTCTGTCTTATTCTGTACCACACGTAAGTCAGGGAGTTTCTGCACCAAAATTACAATGCTTCACTCCCGAGGTTTTATCAGAAACTTCACCTGCTAAACTGGACTGGTATTGAGGCTCAATGGTTAGAGTGCTTACTTAGCATGTATGAAACCCTGGATTGATTTCTGGCACTGTGTGAACCAGCGTGGGTTGCTCACCTGTAATCCCAGCATTCGGGAGGTCAAAGCAGGAGGACCAGAAGTTCAAGAGGATTCTTAGCTACGTAGCTAATCGAAGGCCTTTTAATTAATTAATTAATTAATTTATTTATTTATTGTGTTTCTTTTTTGAGGCAGTGGCTTTCTATATAGCCCTGGTTGTCCTGGAACTTACTCTGTAGGCCAGGCTGACTTTAAACTCAGAGATCTACCTGCCTCTGCCTCCTGAGTGCTGAGATTCAAAGGCATGCAACACTATGCTCAGAATGGCGTTAAAAAAGAACCTCTTAAGTTAGTTCCTTCTACATTTAAGTTTTTTCAATATTTTTGTTTAGTCATCCATATAAACCTCAGAATCACATTGTCTAGCTCTGAAAAGCATACATGTATATCTTTTTTAAATTTTTTAATATTTTATTTGAAACAACACATAGGCAGTATACAACCCAAACTTCTTCCTTTAGCTGCCCCATACATATGTATTTTATCTATACATTTATAATATACATATATAGGTTTATTACATAGTAATCCAAGGCAACATGCCTATTTGCTACTGACTCTTCTTGCCAGTGAATGTGGCCTGTCTTTCCTCTTAGGAAGACTTTCCATATTCTGCAGAAGTCAGACGTTTTCTCTATGTATGCCTTGAAAATTCTTTTACATTTAGATTTTTGTTTTGTTTTGTTTTGGTTTTCGTTTTTTCGAGACAGGGTTTCTCTGTATAGCCCTGGCTGTCCTGGAACTCACTTTGTAGACCAGGCTGGCCTCGAACTCAGAAATCCACCTGCCTCTGCCTCCCGAGTGCTGGGATTAAAGGCGTGCGCCACCACCGCCCGGCTTTAGATTTATTTTTAAAAATTATTTTAAAATAATTTGTGCATGGGTGTGCCTGTACTGCCCATGAGTGCAGGTACCCACAGAGTTCAGAGGAAGGCAGATCCCTTGGGGCTGGAGTCCCAGGCAGTTTCCATGTGCCTGACATGGGTGCTGGGAACTGAACTCCGGTTTTGGGTCGTCTCTAACAGCGGCAAGTGCTTCTAACAATGGAGCCATCTCTCCAGCCTGGAAATCCCTTTATTGATACAGCAATTCCTTCAGTGACCATTATTTCTATGAGATAATCAGCTCGTGGGAGTCTGCAGCGCTGTGTGGGGAATGAATGGGTGGGGGAGGGAAGGGGAGCGGCATGTTCTGAACCTGGTTTAGGTCAAGCGTGTTTTCACGGGAGCAAGCCAGTTTTTACGTGGAGTAGAGAAAACCGCATGAGGAGATTAATGAGAATGCAGGAAAGGCTAAAGACTCAGTTGTTTCGTTTGTTCCAGCAATCCCTTCCAATGGTTTTTTTTCAGAAAGTGTGAAGTAATTCTGCAACCGTTAATTCAGCTCACCCCTTAACATCCTTGTAAGGTGATGGATCATCATCACCCCCATGTTACAAATGAGGAAACTGAGGCCGACAGGGGCTTGGGGTTGTGGGGCTGGTGGAGGGCACTGTGTACACACATTCCCCATATAGACACAGGTGCTACTTAGAAATAAAAAATAAAATGAATCTCAAATAGAAATCAATCACAAAGGTTAATGAAAACAAGATTAAAAAAACAAACCAAATACCGGGCGGTGTTGGCACACGCCTTTAATCTCAGCACTTGGAAGGCAGAGGCAGGCGGATTTCTGAGTTTGAGGTCAGCCTGGTCTACAAAATGAGTTCCAGGACAGCCAGGGAAACCCTGTCTTGAAAAACAAAACAAAATAAAAACAAAAAAAAACCCCAAAACAACAATAAAAAGACACTCCCCCAAACAAAAAACAAACAAGCAAACAAACAAACAAAAAAACCCAAAAAACAAAAACGAAACAAAACAAAACAAAACAAAACAAAAAACCCCAAAACTCCTGACAGTGTGGTTCTTCCCTTTGGAGAACTAAGGAGAGAGGTCACTGTCCAGCCCAGCCTTCTTTTATTGAGTTTCTATTACATTCCCATCTGGAAGAACACTGGGACATTGTAAGCTCCTACTCAGGCCTGGATTTGAGCAAGGACAGAGACGGGGCTGGTGCTCTGGGTCAAAGACACTCCACACATTTTTCCAGGGCCTTGGGTCATTTGCAGTGAGCCCCATAACTCCCACACATTTGCTTCTTAATGTCCCAAGGCTCTCCCTGCTGCAAGGTTCCCATAGGAATGTGGCCGCCTGCCAGGCGACCTCATGTGCATACCATTCTTCTGGGAGTCAGGGGAGGCCACGAGGAGGCCAAGAGGAGGCCAAATTGGCTGGCTGCTTAACTGTTTGGGCCCTAGCTCTGTGTAGTACTTTCCTGACAACTGAAGGTAAAACAGAGGAGAGATATTTATGTATTCATAGAACCATCTGGAAAACAACTGTTTTTAAGGGTGGCCCAATGGAAACCACATTCCCTGGTTTGTTATGAAACTGTCCTCCACCCGAATGGCATTTTTAAGTCATGAGGCTTTGAGAGGTGTGACTAAAGCAGTGTGACTTTTTTTTTTTTTTTTTTTTTAAGTGAACACACCAGAATACAGCCATCTAAATGACAACTGCTCCCATCCAACAATCGAATCAACCACTGGGTTGTTGGCTCACTCCAAAACACTGAAGCGTCTGTCCCATCCCTGAGGAAATTTGCTTTGCATTCATTGGATCATTTTCTGTTTATCATTTGCGCAACATGTATGAGGTACTTCCTGTGTACTGAGCACTCTGCTGAACTCTGCAGACAGAAGACTGAGGAATGGGAAATCCCATGAGGGTTTGTACCCTTCATCCAGCATCTATTAGACACCTCCTGTGAGCCAAGCACTCTGATAGAACCTGGGAACAGAACAGTTAACACTGTGGACCCGGGAGGTACCTATTGGAGTGCCCACGTTCTTGTGTTCCACAGTGCTCTAGTTTCCTGTCTGGTCTGTGATAGAACACTCTAACCAAAACAAATTTAGAAAAGAAAAGGGTTACAATTTGGCCTACACTTCCAGGTGCATCATTGAAGGATGTCAGAGCAGAAGCTCAGGGCAGGAACCATGGGGCATGCTGCTTGTTAGCTGGCTCACAGATAGGCCTATACTTCAGCTAGCATTCTTATACAGTCCAGCCCAAGGAATGGTGCTGCCCACAGTGGGCTAGTCTGGTCCACATCAATTAACAATTAAGTTAATTTCCACAGGCCAATCTGATCAATGCAATTCCTCAGTTGAGACTTCCTTCTCAGGTGACTCTAGGCTGTGTCAAATTGGTAGTCAAAGTTAACTAGGAGACATGGCAAACTGGGTAACTATGAAAACATCATTAGAAATAGAAACAGGGCAGTTTATCATGAAAGGGAAAAGACTCTCAAGAATGGTTGTGGTCTAGTGAGCTGCCGGAAAAGCTCCCAGTGTACATTGACCTAGTCCCTCCTTTCTCACACTTGTATAGCATGCTCCATTGCCCAGGTGGGAAAGGGTTGCATTCTTTCTCTGCCACCAGCTTCCTTCACAGTCTTAAGGCTGCTCTCTAGTCCCTACCCTCTTGCCACACACGGAAGAACAAGTTTTACCGAGGATCCTGGAAAATTAACCTGGCCTGGGTGTGATCCAGTGTTGTAGGGGCTGGATTGTATCAGGCAACTTTCCTAGACACTTCTGAGTCACAGGATTGCTTTGAGGGAAATAAAATCAGACAATACATATATGAGTAGCCTTAACCCAGAGGTCAGCAGAGGGGGCTGCTCCATGAGAACGCTTGGGATGGTTTCAGCTGTGCAGCCAGTGCCACCATCTGTCTTTGCTGGACCAAATTCTGAATGAACTTGCTGAAAAACCTATGATTTTAGAGTGCATATAAAGGATGTCCAGTACTGGATTGAAAGTACTAAAAATCATATGATGAAAATAAAATTGTCTTTCCTTTTTTTTTCTTCTGCTGCTAGTCCCCTCCTCCAGAGACAAGCAATGAAGCTAGGATCTAGATTTCTTCACGATTGGTCTGTACCAACATTGGCTGGGTATTGTATTTCTTTTCTGCAATTTGTTGGTGGGTATAACTGATAGCATTGTGTATAATTTAGGTATACAATGTAGTGATTTGATATAAGTGTATAATGTAAAGTGGTTACAACAACGAAGTAAATTACTATGTTATCATTTCATAGCATTACTATTATTTGTGTGTTGTATGTTGAAAATACATGTATATTTTTAAAAGACGATTTATTACTTTATTATTTGTTTATTTGTTTACTTGTTTATTTATTGGTTCTTTTGTTTTGTTTTGAGACAAGGTTTCTCTGTGTAGCCCTGATTGTCCTGGAACTCTTTGCTTTGTAGATCAAGTTGACCTTGAACTCAGAGATCTGCCTTGCCTCTGCCTGCTTTTTCAATGCTGGAATTTAAAGGTGTGTGACACCAGGCCTGATTATTATTTTATTTTTTTGATCGAGTTGTCTGTGTGTGCATGTTAATGTATGTGCTCTCAGAGGCCAGAAAAGGGCATCAGATCCCTTAGAGCTAGTTGTGAGCTCCTTGATGTGGGTGCTGGGAACAGAACTTGGGTCTTCTGTAGGCGCAGTAAGTGCTCTAAGCTGTGGAGCCATCTCTCTGGCCCCCACTTACGATTTCTTTCTAGGCCTTTCAAATATGCAGTACAGTATTACTCACTATAGGCATCAAGCTGAACACCAGACACCTAGAACATACTTCTTTATAAGTGAAAAGATTTGGCCTTTGACCAACACCTTCATTTCTGTGAGTGCCTGGCAACCGGGTAACTGCCATTCTGCTCTCTGTTTCTATGAACTTGACCTTTGTGCACATGTGAACTCATATTGATTTTTCTCTCTGTGTCTGGCTTATTTCATTTAGCATATTGTTCCCCAGTGTCTTCTACATTGTCACAAATGGTGGGATTTCTTTCTTTTTTTTTTTATGACTAACATTATTCTACTTTTCTCTATATACCCCATGGTATCTAGTACTACAATGGACACGCCTCTTCAGTAGTCTTGTTACATATATGTCCAGAAGTGGGGTTGTTGGATCATATGTCGTTCTAATTTTAATTTTAAAAAATAATTATTAATATTTTCATAGATGAATACACTGACTAATGTTCAAATTCAAGTAAAACATCTATTCCTTCAAAAAAAATTAATTATGTGTCTGTGTGCCTATTTAACCGTATGTGTATCATGGGCATGCAATGTCTGCAGAAGCCAGAAGAGGGAATTACAGACAGTTGTGAACTGTTTGGTTCGTGCTGGGAACCAAACCCAGGGCCTCTGCAATGGCAGTATGCACTCTTAGCTACTGAATCCTCTTTTCAGCGCCAACTTTTAATTTTTAAGGGACCTTTCATAGTGTTTTTTTTTTCTTTCCATTTTTTATTAGGTATTTAGCTCATTTACATTTCCAATGCTATACCAAAAGTCCCCCATACCCACCCACCCCCACTCCCCTACTCACCCACTCCCCCTTTTTGGCCCTGGCGTTCCCCTGTTCTGGGGCATATAAAGTTTGTGTGTCCAATGGGCCTCTCTTTCCAGTGATGGCCGACTAGGCCATCTTTTGATACATATGCAGCTAGAGTCAAGAGCTCCGGGGTACTGGTTAGTTCATAATGTTGATCCACCTATAGGGTTGCAGATCCCTTTAGCTCCTTGGGTACTTTCTCTAGCTCCTCCATTGGGAGCCCTGTGATCCATCCATTAGCTGACTGTGGGCATCCACTTCTGTGTTTGCTAGGCCCCGGCATAGTCTCACAAGAGACAGCTACATCTGGGTCCTTTCGATAAAATCTTGCTAGTGTATGCAATGGTGTCAGCGTTTGGATGCTGATTATGGGGTGGATCCCTGGATAAGGCAGTCTCTACATGGTCCATCCTTTCATCTCAGCTCCAAACTTTGTCTCTGTAACTCCTTCCAAGGGTGTTTTGTTCCCACTTCTAAGGAGGGGCATAGTGTCCACACTTCAGTCTTCATTTTTCTTGAGTTTCATGTGTTTAGGAAATTGTATCTTATATCTTGGGTATCCTAGGTTTTGGGCTAATATCCACTTATCAGTGAGTACATATTGTGTGAGTTCCTTTGTGAATGTGTTACCTCACTCAGGATGATGCCCTCCAGGTCTATCCATTTGGCTAGGAATTTCATAAATTCATTCTTTTTAATAGCTGAGTAGTACTCCATTGTGTAGATGTACCACATTTTCTGTATCCATTCCTCTGTTGAGGGGCATCTGGGTTCTTTCCAGCTTCTGGCTATTATAAATAAGGCTGCTATGAACATAGTGGAGCATGTGTCCTTCTTACCAGTTGGGGCATCTTCTGGATATATGCCCAGGAGAGGTATTGCTGGATCCTCCGGTAGTACTATGTCCAATTTTCTGAGGAACCGCCAGACGGATTTCCAGAGTGGTTGTACAAGCCTGCAATCCCACCAACAATGGAGGAGTGTTCCTCTTTCTCCACATCCTCGCCAGCATCTGCTGTCACCTGAATTTTTGATCTTAGCCATTCTGACTGGTGTGAGGTGGAATCTCAGGGTTGTTTTGATTTGCATTTCCCTGATGATTAAGGATGTTGAACATTTTTTCAGGTGCTTCTCTGCCATTCGGTATTCCTCAGGTGAGAATTCTTTGTTCAGTTCTGAGCCCCATTTTTTAATGGGGTTATTTGATTTTCTGAAGTCCACCTTCTTGAGTTCTTTATATATGTTGGATATTAGTCCCCTATCTGATTTAGGATAGGTAAAGATCCTTTCCCAATCTGTTGGTGGTCTCTTTGTCTTATTGACGGTGTCTTTTGCCTTGCAGAAACTTTGGAGTTTCATTAGGTCCCATTTGTCAATTCTTGATCTTACAGCACAAGCCATTGCTGTTCTGTTCAGGAATTTTTCCCCTGTGCCCATATCTACAAGGCTTTTCCCCACTTTCTCCTCTATAAGTTTCAGTGTCTCTGGTTTTATGTGAAGTTCTTTGATCCATTTAGATTTGACCTTAGTACAAGGAGATAAGTATGGATCGATTCGCATTCTTCTACATGATAACAACCAGTTGTGCCAGCACCATTTGTTGAAAATGCTGTCTTTCTTCCACTGGATGGTTTTAGCTCCCTTGTCGAAGATCAAGTGACCATAGGTGTGTGGGTTCATTTCTGGGTCTTCAATTCTATTCCATTGGTCTACTTGTCTGTCTCTATACCAGTACCATGCAGTTTTTACCACAATTGCTCTGTAGTAAAGCTTTAGGTCAGGCATGGTGATTCCACCAGAGGTTCTTTTATCCTTGAGAAGAGTTTTTGCTATCCTAGGTTTTTTGTTATTCCAGATGAATTTGCAAATTGCTCCTTCTAATTCGTTGAAGAATTGAGTTGGAATTTTGATGGGGATTGCATTGAATCTGTAGATTGCTTTTGGCAAGATAGCCATTTTTACAATATTGATCCTGCCAATCCATGAGCATGGGAGATCTTTCCATCTTCTGAGATCTTCTTTAATTTCTTTCTTTAGAGACTTGAAGTTTTTATCATACAGATCTTTCACTTCCTTAGTTAGAGTCACGCCGAGATATTTTATATTATTTGTGACTATTGAGAAGGGTGTTGTTTCCCTAATTTCTTTCTCAGCCTGTTTATTCTTTGTGTAGAGAAAGGCCATTGACTTGTTTGAGTTAATTTTATATCCAGCTACTTCACCGAAGCTGTTTATCAGGTTTAGGAGTTCTCTGGTGGAATTTTTAGGGTCACTTATATATACTATCATATCATCTGCAAAAAGTGATATTTTGACTTCCTCCTTTCCAATTTGTATCCCCTTGATCTCCTTTTGTTGTCGAATTGCTCTAGCTAATACTTCAAGTACTATGTTGAAAAGGTAGGGAGAAAGTGGGCAGCCTTGTCTAGTCCCTGATTTTAGTGGGATTGCTTCCAGCTTCTCTCCATTTACTTTGATGTTGGCTACTGGTTTGCTGTAGATTGCTTTTATCATGTTTAGGTATGGGCCTTGAATTCCTGATCTTTCCAGAACTTTTATCATGAATGGGTGTTGGATCTTGTCAAATGCTTTTTCTGCATCCAACGAGATGATCATGTGGTTTTTGTCTTTGAGTTTGTTTATATAGTGGATTACATTGATGGGTTTTCGTATATTAAACCATCCCTGCATTCCTGGAACAAAACCTACTTGGTCAGGATGGATGATTGCTTTAATGTGTTCTTGGATTTGGTTAGCGAGAATTTTATTGAGGATTTTTGCATCGATATTCATAAGAGAAATTGGTCTGAAGTTCTCTATCTTTGTTGGATCTTTCTGTGGTTTAGGTATCAGAGTAATAGTGGCTTCATAAAATGAGTTGGGTAGAGTACTTTCTACTTCTATCTTGTGAAAAAGTTTGTGCAGAACTGGAATTAGATCTTCTTTGAAGGTCTGATAGAACTCTGCACTAAACCCGTCTGGTCCTGGGCTTTTTTTGGCTGGGAGACTATTTATAACTGCTTCTATTTCTTTAGGGGATATGGGACTGTTTAGAAGGTCAACTTGATCCTGATTCAACTTTGGTACCTGGTATCTGTCCAGAAATTTGTCCATTTCGTCCAGGTTTTCCAGTTTTGTTGAGTATAGCCTTTTGTAGAAGGATCTGATGGTGTTTTGGATTTCTTCAGGATCTGTTGTTATGTCTCCCTTTTCAGTTCTGATTTTGTTAATTAGGATTTTGTCTCTGTGCCCTCTAGTGAGTCTAGCTAAGGGTTTATCTATCTTGTTGATTTTCTCAAAGAACCAACTCCTCGTTTGGTTAATTCTTTGAATAGTTCTTCTTGTTTCCACTTGGTTGATTTCACCCCTGAGTTTGATTATTTCCTGCCGTCTACTCCTCTTGGGTGAATTTGCTTCCTTTTTTTCTAGAGCTTTTAGATGTGTTGTCAAGCTGCTACTATGTGCTCTCTCCCGTTTCTTCATGGAGGCACTCAGAGCTATGAGTTTCCCTCTTAGAAATGCTTTCATTGTGTCCCAAAGGTTTGGGTACGTTGTGGCTTCATTTTCATTAAACTCTAAAAAGTCTTTAATTTCTTTCTTTATTCCTTCCTTGACCAAGATATCATTGAGAAGAGTGTTGTTCAGTTTCCACGTGAGTGTTGGCTTTCTGTTATTTTTTTTTTGTTATTGAAGATCAGCCTTAGTGCATGGTGATCTGATAGGATACATGGGACAATTTCAATATTTTTGAATCTGTTGAGGCCTGTTTTGTGACCTATTATGTGGTCAATTTTGGAGAAGGTACCATGAGGTGCTGAGAAGAAGGTATATCCTTTTGTTTTAGGATAAAATGTTCTGTAGATATCTGTCAGATCCATTTGTTTCATCACTTCTGTTAGTTTCAGTGTGTCCCTGTTTAGTTTCTGTTTCCACGATCTGTCCATTGGTGAAAGTGGTGTGTTGAAGTCTCCCACTATTATTGTGTGAGGTGCAATGTGTGCTTTGAGCTTTACTAAAGTTTCTTTAATGAATGTGGCTGCCCTTGTATTTGGAGCATAGATATTCAGAATTGAGAGTTCCTCTTGGAGGATTTTACCTTTGATGAGAACAAAGTGCCCCTCCTTGTCTTTTTTGATGACTTTGGGTTGGAAGTCAATCTTATCAGATATTAGGATGGCTACTCCAGCTTGTTTCTTCATACCATTTGCTTGGAAAATTGTTTTCCAGCCTTTTATTCTGAGGTAGTGTCTATCTTTTTCTCTGAGATGTGTCTCCTGTAAACAGCAAAATGTTGGGTCTTGTTTGTGTAGCCAGTTTGTTAGTCTATGTCTTTTTATTGGGGAGTTGAGACCATTGATGTTAAGAGATATTAAGGAAAAGTAATTGTTGCTTCCTGTTATTTTTGTTGTTAAAGTTGGCATTCTGTTCTTGTGGCTGTCTTCTTTTAGGTTTGTTGAGGGATTACCTTCTTGTTTTTTCTAGGGCATTGTTCCCGTTCTTGTATTGGTTTTTTTCTGTTATTAACCTTTGAAGGGCTGGATTCGTGGAGAGATAATGTGTGAATTTGGTTTTGTCGTGGAATACTTTGGTTTCTCCATCTATGGTAATTGAGAGTTTGGCTGGGTATAGTAGCCTGGGCTGGAATTTGTGTTCTCTTAGTGTCTGTATAACATCTGTCCAGGCTCTTCTGGCTTTCATAGTCTCTGGTGAAAAATCTGGTGTAATTCTGATAGGCTTGCCTTTGTATGTTACTTGACCTTTTTCCCTTACCGCTTTTAGTATTCTATCTTTATTTAGTGCATTTGTTGTTCTGATTATTATGTGTCAGGAGGAATTTCTTTTCTGGTCCAGTCTATTTGGAGTTCTGTAGGCTTCTTGTATGTTCATAGGTATCTCTTTCTTTATATTTGGGAAGTTTTCTTCAATAATTTTGTTGAAGATGTTTGCTGGTCCTTTGAGTTGAAAATCTTCATTCTCATCCACTCCTATTATCCGTAGGTTTGGTCTTCTCATTGTGTCCTGGATTTCCTGGATATTTTGAGTTAGGATCTTTTTGCATTTTCCATTTTCTTTGATTGTTGTGCCGATGTTCTCTATGGAATCTTCTGCACCTGAGATTCTCTCTTCCATCTCTTGTATTCTGTTGCTGATGCTCAAATCTATGGTTCCAGATTTCTTTCCTAGGGTTTCTATCTCCAGTGTTGCCTCACTTTGAGTTTTCTTTATTGTTTCTACTTCCCTTTTTAGGTCTAGTATGGTTTTGTTCATTTCCATCACCTGTTTGTATGTTTTTTCCTCTTTTTCTGTAAGGACTTCTACCTGTTTGATTGTGTTTTCCTGTTTTTCTTTAAGGACTTGTAACTCTTTGGCAGTGTTCTCCTGTATTTCTTTAAGTGATTTATTAAAGTCCTTCTTGATGTCCTCTACCATCATCATGAGATATGCTTTTAAATCTAGGTCTAGGTTTTCGGGTGTGTTGGGGTGCCCTGGACTGGGCGAAGTGGGAGTGCTGGGTTCTGATGATGGTGAGTGGTCTTGGTTCCTGTTAGTAGGATTCCTATGTTTACCTTTCGCCATCTGGTAATCTCTGGAGTTAGTAGTTATAGTTGACTCTGTTTAGAGATTGTTCTTCTGGTGATTCTGTTACCGTCTCTCAGCAGACCTGGGAGACAGATTCTCTCCTCTGAGTTTCAGTGCTCAGAGCACTCTCTGCTGGCAAGCTCTCTTACAGGGAAGGTGCGCAGATATCTTGTTTTTGGACCTCCTCCTGGTCGAAGAAGAAGGCCCAAAACAGGGCCTCTCTCAGAAGCTGTGTTGCTTTGGCAGTTCCCAGAAGCTGTCAGCTTCTGTGGTGCAGACTCTCACCTGTGCAGACTAAAATCCTAAGTTCCAGGGAGTCCTGGAACCAAGATGGTGACCGCTGCTCCTGAGGCTGAGGCCGCCTCCCGAGCCAGGCGGACACCTGTCCTCTGGTCCGGACGGTGGCTGGCTGTCTGCGGCCCGCCAAGGGTGCTGCCTCAGCGGCTCTGTGCTTCCGCCCGTCCCAGAAGCTGTCCGGTTCTCTGGCGCACCCTCTAACCTGTTCAGACTAATTTCCTAGGTCCCGCGGAGTCCCGGAACCCAGATGGCGACCGCTGCTGCTGAGGCTGAGGCCGCCTCCCAAGCCAGGCGGACACCTGTCCTCTGGTCCGGACGGTGGCCGGCTGTCTGCGGCCCGCCAAGGGTGCTGCCTCAGCGGCTCTGTGCTTCTGCCCGTCCCAGAAGCTGTCCGGTCCTTTCATAGTGTTTTTACCTCAACACTATCTATCTCATAGTTTCTTGCTCCTACCCTAACAAGTGTGAGGCCACAGAGGATCTCATTGCTGATTAGCATTTCTCTGATTGACTAGATCCTTTCATGCACTACTTTCAAATGCTGCTCACATCTCTTCTTGGGGGAATATTGATTTTGACCTTTCAGTACTTTAGATTAGATTAGCTTGGTGTGATGCACATGCCTTTAATTTCAGCACTTGGAAGGCAGAGGCAGGTAGATCTCCACGAGTTTCAAGGCCAACCTGGACTTCATATCAATATTGAGGCCAGCCAGAGCTACAGAGTGAGACCCTGTTTCAAAAACAAACACACTAAGACCAAACCAAACAAACCAAAATGAACCAAACCAGCAACAACATCAAAACCAAAAAACAAACAAAGTTCTGTTCATGATTTAGGAGCCGGAAAAATAGCCATTTTTGTGAGTATCTTGGATTATTCCAATTTCCAGAAGAATGGCAAACCAAGGAAACGCAATGGCTCTTTAAACCAACACTGGCCACAACTCTGGAATGATAACTGCTTGGACACAGGAGATGTGGATCTGATTGGGGGGTGCTGGGTGTTTTCTTCAAACGCTCCACTACTCCATTCCAGGACTGCTCAGTCACCTCTGAATACTATTTGCTTCAAAGCTTATCATATAATAATATAAAAATGAGGACATTTGAGGGCTGTGAGATGGCTTGGTCAGTAACCAGAGTCCAACCCACAGAACCCACGTTTAAAGAAGAAAGGAAAGCCAGCTGTAGAGACTGGCTTAGTAGGGAAAGGTCCTTGCTGCCATGCCTGACACCCTGGGTTCTATATCCATGGGAGAAAGAGAGAATAGATTCCTGCAAGTCGTCCTCTGACCTCCATTACAACTCAGGGACATTCATGTGCCTCTCCCAACCCTACACACACACACACACACACACACACACACACACACACACACACACAGAGAGAGAGAGAGAGAGAGAGAGAGAGAGAGAGAGAGAGAGAGAGGTAAATGTATCAATAGATGGGTAAATAAACAAATGAAATGTTTATAAAGTCAGGCTCCATAGCATGCATCTGTAACAGTCTGGGGAGGTAGAGAGGGGCGGGTCCTTGGGGCTCCCTGTCCATCTACTTTAGTCCAATGGTTGAGTTTCAGGCAAGGTGGGAAATCCTGTGTCAAGGAAAAGGCATTTGAGGACTAACATCTGAGGTTGTTCTCAAGTGTGTATACAGGTACAGTCATACCTGCACACATATATGCTCACTTACTCGAGAGTGTGAGCATACACGAAGGCACAAAAGGCAACATTTTCAGCCAGGCATGGCTGTCTTGAAACCTCTCCAGGACATATAATTAATAGGCACATTTTTCTGCGGCTGGCATGAGGCATCGGGGCTGCAGAGAAGAATCCAGACAGCCGCTCTAGAAGCAGCTGCTAAGATCTGCACTCTAATTTGCTGCCACAGCTTGACACAGTGAGATGCATTAAAATGTGCCACATTGGTTAACATGGGTTCAAGTAGACAAAGACTGCCAATTTGGAAGGAGGGTAAATGGCCTTTGGTGGCTCTCTTCGTGATGCCCAGACGGCATGCGGTGGAAAATTACAGTGTGCTTATATGGGCAGTTCTGGCACAATCCAAGCACAAATGAGACCCGAGGATTAGCTTTCCTGGATGAATAATTATTCCTGAATCATGAGACAGGCACCCGTGGAAAGAAAAGTGCTTGTCTTTCTAAGAAGTCTCCAAACACTGTCAGAGATTCATATCCTCACATGAGTTCCGTGCAAATGAGAACCGGCCCTTAACATTGTTCTGAGCCAAAGAAAATTCTTGGTTGGGACTGAGAAAAAAAAAAGTTAGATAAATAATTTCTTCTTGCCTCTCAGAAGGCCACAGCTATCGCTGCAATCCAGAGCTGGCCTCTAAGCAAGTCTGGCGGGTTTTGCTTGGACCAGCTGCTATGATGAACTTACAGTAATTCCAGGTTTTCCTCTACTCCAGACAGAGCCAAGAGCTATGAAGTAAGCCGGATGCATCCGGCTTACTTCATAGCTCTCTTCAGTACCTGCTGACTACTGACCGTTCAGTTTTCTGACTTCTTTCTTTACTAAAACAGGACCATAGGGGAAATTCCTTCCAGGCAGCCGAGGAAGCTGGCAAAGATTTATTTCAAGTTAATTAAGAAAGCTGTGCTAAGCACCAAGGGAGTCTGTTTAGTTGGGCTGTGGGACGTGACCACCGCATCAAGGCTGAGCTGGACCTTTTTGCTCCCTTTACCACAGACCTTCTGTATTTTACCATTACCACTAGGAGGTGGGGAAGATGAGGGGAAACTGAGCTCAGAAAGACTGACTCCTTAGGATGAGCCACTGGTAAACCAAAGTCTCAGAATTTGAACTTGGCTTTAGTCTGAAGAATATGTCCTCTGCTTGTCTGCCCTATGCTATAAGATGGCCATAAGCAACGAAAGCCTCCAGTTAGAGCCCAAGGAGAGAGCTCGGGGTGAGAACTCCAAGCTGAGTAAAGGTGAGGAAACAGGCTAGCTGCTGGTAGAATGCTTGCCCAGGCTGCGTGAGGCGATATAAACTGTGTATGTTTGTGATCCTCCTACAAGGAGGCAAGGGCACCAGAAGTTTAAGAGGGCCCTTGGCTACACAGTGAGTAAGTTCCAGGTAGCCTGGACTACATGAGACTGTCTCTGAAAAGACAAGTGGGAGAGCGGGGAGCTAGGCAGACAGGATATGTGGAAATGTGTGGAAACGCAGCAGAAGCTGGGTTTGTGTTGATCCTGGGCCCAACTTCTGAAGATCTTAGGAATCCCGGAGCCCAGTGGGAGATAGTTGGACAGATTTTCTGGAACCTAGAGCAATTTTTTTTTTCCTAAGGCAAACATTCAATATGAATAAACTCAAGTGCTTTTCCCCTAAGGCACACATTCAATATGAATAAACTCAAGTGCTCCAGGGGTCTCAGGATCCTAGATATACCCCAGGACACTGAGATCTGTGGCGTAAAGACTTTAAAATGGGTTTCTTGTGAAGGATGGGGGACTCATTGTCCCCACCTCTTGATGGGCCGACAAGAAGGTACAGAAGGTATGCTCTCAGGGTAGAAAGGATTTCCAACCCAGAGTGGTAAATGGCTTCTGACTAGAATTACCCCCAGGAACCCGACAGGCCTGGAAGATCAAGGACAACCTGGCTGACAATGTCTTCCATTTTTGCCTGTGGTGTTTTAGACTCTTCTGCTGACCCTGAAGCAGCTCCACAGGCCTGGATGTTCCTGAAGTCACTTCCTGAGGCACGGAGGCGATGCTTGTGGCAAAGGTGTGATTCGAGATGCTCAAAGTAGTCATATGGTAGGATCCGGGAAATGACTCATCGGAGATCCCGACATGAGGAAAATTCATTCCCAAAACCACCAAGGGAGAACCAGGGGGATGGCTCACTTGGTTAAAGTGCTTGTCAGACAAGTATGGGACCTGGATACCCCAGGACCGTGTGGAAACAAAATCAGGTATGGTGGCACACGCCCATAATCTCAGGGCTAATGTGACACAGATGGGAGCTGGCCAGCCAACCTGGCATAATGGGTGAGCTTCAGGACAACAAGGGCCTCTGTCTCAAAAATAAAGTAGACCACACCTAAAGAATGGCATGGAGGGTTGATTTCTGGCCTCCACAGGCACATGCATGTGCATGTACACATGGGTGTACACACATGTGCAAATACATGAATTCAAGAGAGAGGAATGGTCCCACCCCTTTTCTTGATTGGGAATAAAGGTCTAAAAAGGAGACCAGAGACATATTCATCCTTGAATTATTTGTAGGGAATTAACCATGAAGCCAAGGGCCCGTAGAAGATGAGCCATTCACCAGCTCTGTGTCTCTTGGTAGGGGAAGGGCAGTCTCCACTGGATGAAATGAAACAGACAAAGAAATGGGCAAAAACTATTTATGGATAATAACTTCTGAGACCTATATACCCATGTATTGGCTTCACAATGAGTCTTTTATTGTAATGTGGAACATTTGGTGACTCAAGAGACACAGAGCATGTGACTCACGCAAAGGTGGTGGGCTCCAAACAGAGAGACCTAATAGTTTGTTCTTGGCTGGACACTAAGAAGTTGTGGGCAAATTACCCCTCCCTGAGACTCCCTTTTCTGTCTGCTAAGCAGAAAAATGATCCTGAATCTTGACAGAGCTGCATACATTTTGAAAGTGCAAAATACATTATGTGTGCTGAGTAAATGAGAGAGAATAAGAAGAGAAATATAGAATTAAATAGATAATACAAAATAGTAATACCCAGAGTTGGCAAGATAGCTCAGCAGATAAGGCTGACACCTGCTGCAGGCAGGCAGCTTGCCACCAGGGCTGACAACTTGAGTTCAGTTCCCAGAACCCATAAGGGGAAAGGAAAGAACTCATTTCAAGAACTTGTCCTCTGACTATCTCATAAGCACCATGGTATGTGTGTACTCATTAATAGACAAGTAGATGTAAATTAATAAAATACTAACTAGGGCTGGAGAGATGGCTCAGAGGTTGTGAACACGTGTCCTTGCAGAGGACCCAGGTTCCACTCTCCACATCTACCTCAAAGCTCACAACCTTCTGTCACTTCAGCGCCAGGGGATCTAATGCCTACTTTTGACCTTGAAGAGCATCAGGCACATGTGTGCTGTGTACATATACCTGAGCAAAACATTTATGTACCTAACATAGAATAAATAAATCTAGGGATGGGCATGTTGGCACATGCCTTTAATAATTCCAGCATTTGGGAGGCATAGGCTGGGAGATCTCTGTGAGTTCGAGGCCAGCCTAGTCTACAAAGCAAGTCTAGGACAGTCAGGACTTTGTTACATAGAGAAACCCTGTCTGGAAACAAAAAAACAAACAAACAAACAAAGTCTTAAAAAATAGTAGCAACCAGAGATGGTAAGTACAAGATGGGCAGATACATTCTTTTGCAATTAAGTCTCATTATATAATCCAAATTGCCCTCGCACTCTATTCTCTTGCCTCAGCATCTGAACAGCTGGAATAACAGGTGCACACCACATACCCCATGTAAGCTCAAGATATGAACAGTATCTTGCTCGTCTTTGTACTCTAATGTGTTATACTATATAAATATTAATCATTATATGTTATCATACACACATATGTAGATATATGCATATACATATATAGTATATAATAGCACATAGTAGCAACCCCTAAACATGCGAGCCTGGCTGGCTGGTGTAGCACCATGTCTGGGCATGACTGTTTTCTATATTTTGGCAGCTATAGAAGTAAATGAGAGTCTGCTTAGAGAAGCATTTCAAAATCCTATGAAACTAAACAAGGAATAGAGAAGGGGACATACAATGTCAGGACATTTTTGAAATGTCATTTGAGGAGAGCAGTGGCCTTCTTTCGGAGTGAGCTCATGCCCACTCTCTGGTCGGTTCTGCTAAGTAGCACAACTCTTTTCTGCGTGGCTCTGCAAGGCAGTGTATCAGAGGGCAAGGCTACAGAGTCCCTTGGACAGTGACCTATTGACATCAGCTATTAATAGCCATTAAGTCCTTGGATGGAGCCCAAGCTCCTCTCACCCTAGAGATAGCCTTGCATTCAGAATATGCCTGAAAGAGCTGCAGAACCCTGTGATCTCTTGGAGTTTCCCAGTTAAGCATGTGTTTTTTCCTTCCTCTCCTCTCCTCTCCTCTCCTCTCCTCTCCTCTCCTCTCCTCTCCTCTCCTCTCCTCTCCTCTCCTCTCCTCTCCTCTCCCCTCCCCTCCCCTCCCCTCCCCTCCCCTCCCCTCCCCTCCCCTCCCCTTTCTCTTTCCCCTTTCCCTTTCCTTCCCTTTCCTTTCCTTCTATTTTTTGCTTTCCTTTCCCTTTTCTCTTTCTTTTCCCCTTTCCCCTCCTCCTCTTCCTCTTTCTCTTTTTCCTCCTCCCCCTTTCCCCCTTCAAAGTTACACAAAGGACGTTTGGCCTGCAGACTCCATCTGCCTGTGTAGTGTGCTAACATTTGTTTTCCACTTAGAAGTCTAAGAGGCTCCTGTGCTTTCAACAAGTCCACCAAGTTTCTCAGTCATGCTGGAGAGAAACGAGCACTGTAAGGGGAAGCAAGCCACCTAGCTAGCCATGTCACACACTTGCCTGGGGCTCAGGAGGAGCTGATGTCCCAGTCAGCACAGGCCCACTGGTAAAGTATTGCTGTCCTTGGACAGTGAATTACTTTTAGTGTCTCCATGCTTCAAAACCTGACAAGAAGCAACTTAACAGAGGAGGGGTTTGTTTGGATCTCGGCTTGAGGGGCTATAGTCCATCATGGCAGAAGGCACGGTGGCAGGAGGGTGAGGTAGGCACCACACTGCATGCACAGTCAGGGGGCAGAGGTGACTGGACGCTGGTGTTTGCAATCCTTTCTGTGTTTCCCACTTTTACCTTGATTTCCCATCCACAGGATGATGCCGTTCACATTAAGGGTGCGTCTTCCCTTCTGAGTGAAATGTCTAAGGAAACAGCCTGACTCTCACTGACGTGTCTCTTAGGTGATTCTAAATCTAGTCAGACTGACAAAGAAGACTCCTCATCCTCTGCGGCCTGGATGCTGGGAGCAGGCAAGGCCTCCTTTTCCCTCCTGCATGGTCACACTTGATATCATCACTCCTAAGACTGGAGGAGAATCTTTGATAATAGCGATTCCTAAATACAGGACAAAGACAGGTCCTGTAGCTTAATGTCAACTTAACTTTTGTCTTTCAAAACTTAACTCATGCCGGGCAGTGGAGGCACATGCCTTTAATCCCAGCACTTGGGACGCAGAGGCAGGCAGATTTCTGAGTTCAAGGCCAGCCTGGTTTACAGAGTGAGTTCCAGGACAGTCAGGGTTATACAGAGAAACCCTGCCTTGAGAAACAAAACAAAACAAAACAAAACAAAACAAAACAAAACAAAACTTACCTCATACAGTATGTTACCACATAGATCCCTCTCTGAGAGGTGGGATGGTGTTCTCCTACTTAGCTTCGGTTGTCAAATTGACCCAGCCCAGAGTTGTCTGAAGGAATCTCACTTCAGAAACTACCTTAATTAGAGTGGCCTGAAGGTATGACTCTGGGGTATTTTCTTGATTGCTGGTTGATATAGGAGGGTCTAACCCACAGTATCATTATCATGTAAGGGTCCTGACTATATAAGCCATCCAGTTAGTGTAGAGGTGAGAAAGCAAGCCAGTAGCAGCATTTTTTCTGTGGTTTCTGCTTCAGGGTTCTGGTATGACTTTCTTCAGCGATGGGTTGTGAGCTGGTAGTGTAAGCCAACTTGACCTTCTCCCCCTGAGCTGCTTTTGGTGTTTATCACAGCGCTTGAGAACTAAGATAATATGTGTGTATTAGTTACTTTCCTGTTGTAAATAAACATCATGACCACGGCAACTTATTGAAGAGTTTACTTGAGCTGGTTCCAGAGGGACATCCTGACAAGGAAACAGAAATGGCAGCCAGAGAAGGAAGTGAGATCCTCAACCACGGACAGGTAGCAGAGAGAGTAAATTATGTATCAAAAGATGGCCTAGTCGCCCACCACTGGAAAGAGAGGCCCATTGGACAGGCAAACTTTATATGTCCCAGTACAGGGGAACGCCAGGGCCAAAAAATGGGAATGGGTGGGTAGGGGAGTGGGGGGAGGGGAGGGTGTGGGGGACTTTTGGGATAGCATTGGAAATGTAATTGAGGAAAATATGTAATAAAAGAAAAAAAAGAAAGTGACAATGTTTTAATCTCAAAGCCTACCTCCAGTGGCACACTTCCTCCAGCAAGGCCACCTTAGACATTGCCACCAACCGAGGAACATGTATTCAGGCATGTGAGCAGATGGGGACATGCCCATTCAAACCATCACAACCTGTTTATCAAATAGTATGATGATTCGATACATGTCTATGTTTTGTCATCAGCACAAGCAGTTAATATTTCCGTATCCTTACTATTCAGTTTTTAGATACCAGGATAAAAATGAGGCAGATCTGTGGGATACAGTGTGATATCCCAAAGCATGTGTGTGGCATGCCCTGCCACATGGGTGGGATTGGCATTCTTATCTCCTTCTTCGTCCTGACGCTTAGAGCTGTCACATTCTTCTCTTCAAATTATCCATAACTAGGCGACAGGTTGCTGTGACCAGTGTCGACCCCACTGTGCTTACATACATGTCTCCTTCAGTATAATCGTTCTGAAGGGTTCCTGTTACCTCCCCATCTAGCCATGTCACAGGTGTCACCCATTCTGAGTCTAGTGTATAGAACACAAATATGACACGTTTCTGATATTTCTGGGCACATCCTTAGGACAGCTGGACATTTGGCTTGAATCCTGGCTCTCCATCCTCAGTGGACCAGGGTTACAGTGACTGCCTGACAGGTCTGGCCTGAGAAACGAATGGGAACCTGACCTGCAAGAAAAGGGTCTCATGGGGGATATAAGCCCCCTCCACAGAGGGCCTCTCTGGATATTCCGACCCTGAAATGGCAGCGAATTGGACCCATATGCATCTATTAGGGGTAATAAACAAGCCGGAGACCCCACACTCCCCAAAGAGGCAGAGGTAAGGTATCATGGAAGAACATGGGCTTGGGGCAGGGATGTGATCCATGAGAAATGCCCAAGCCAAGTGATGTGGTCTCAGGCCATTCAGTTAGCTACTCGCCACTTCCGGAGAGGTTTGGCCATTTGTAAGAAGTGGCTGGGGGAGAGCTGGTGCTGTAGCTCAGTGGCAGAACTTTTGGTTAGCATGTGAGGTTCTAGGCTTGAGCTCCAGTGTAGTCAAAAACAAGGAGGGAGGGAGGGAGGGAGGGAGAGAGAGAGAGAGAAGGTATAATGGAATGTCTTCCTCTCAGGGTGGCTGCCAAGATTAGAGAGCATGCTTATACACGAAGAAGCTGTCCAAAAGGCCATCAATTTTAACACTGGCCCCAAAATGGAAGTCAGCAGAGCCAGAAGGTTCTAATACCTGCCTTTTGCCACCAGGGACTGGCTATGTCATTTATTTGGAGGCAGGACTGGGTTGGATTATTGCTAGGGCTCTGAGCAATGGGCCCCTGAAACTGGCTTTCTGCTTTTCTATTGGCAGGCTGATTCCAGGACATCAGGCTGGGAGATGGAGCTGTTAGCAAGAGCTTGCTGGGGAGTGAGCCACGAATGGGGAACAGCACTAATGGGGCACACAGCCATCCTTGGGGAGCACTCACCACAGGAACATCCGTGGGGAACACAACCACTAGTGGGGTGCACAGGTCACAGAAACACTTAATGGGGGTTTTGTACTGGCTGGTTTTGTGTGTCAACTTGACACAGGCTGGAGTTATCACAGAGAAAGGAGCTTCAGTTGGGGAAGTGCTTCCATGAGATCCAGCTGTGGGGTATTTTCTCAATTAGTGATCAAGGGGGAAAGGCCCATTGTGGGTGGGACCATCTCTGGGCTGGCAGTCTTGGGTTCTATAAGAGAGCAGGCTGAGCAAGCCAGGGGAAACAAAGCCAGCAAGGAACATCCCTCCATGGCCTCTGCATCAGCTCCTGCTTTCTGACCTGCTTGAGTTCCAGTCCTGACTTCCTTTACTGATGAACAGCAACGTGGAAATGTAAGCTGAATAAACCCTTCCCTCCCCCAACTTGCTTCTTGGTCATGATGTTTTGTGCAGGAACAGAAACCCTGACTAAGAAAGATAGAGCACAGCCAGTTGTGGGAATATCACCACAGGAGCATCTGTGGGAATACAACCACCTATGGAGAGGACAGGGCCCAGGACAATCTGTGGGGAGCACAACCTTCTATGGGGACTACTCATCACAGGAACACCACAGGTCACAGGAAGACCTGTGGGGGATCATAGTTGTCTATCAGGAGCAGGCATCACCAGGAATATTTGTGGGATCACACCTAACCTGTGGAAAACATTGGTTCCAAGAACATCTGTGGGGAGCATAGGCATCTATGGGGAGCACTTATCACACCAGTGGGAGGATAACCATTTGTGGGCGTACAGATCATAGGAATACCCTGTGGGAGCATGGCCATCTGTGGGGAGCACAAATGCCTGTAGGGAGGATAGCCACCATTTTGGGACCCCCAGGGGAGGACATGTTGACTGGCATCTGTCTTCTGCAGAGACCCAGGGGAGTGGGGTGCAGCACTGGAGAGAAGAAGACAGAAGGCGGGATAAACTGTGATCCTCAGATAGGCACCCCAGCATCTCTTGCATAGGCTTTCCCCAGAGCTCTGTTTCAGTCTGCTAGCTTCTCCTGTTGGGCCTGGCCTTCCCCAGAGCAGGAGAAATGAACGTGTCCTCGAATCCTCAGCTACTGTCTGGGGATGCCAGAGACTCTGAAGGCAAAAGCCGAGGAATGCGAAGCATTTATGACTTAGCAGAATTGTTCCTTAACTTCTGGCTTCTGGAGGAGCCTTCTGGATTCCACTGTGGCTGCTCCTCTGCGTCTAGAACCTGCCAAGAACTCCCAGGTCCCAGTCAGCACTTAGGCTGCTATGTGGGGGCAGGGGTCAGAGGACCTCAGTGTGGCTGGTGGCCCAGAGCACTGGTGTGGATGTCCAGGCCTACTCCAGGGGAAGGAGAGGGGTGGGGTGGGGAAGAGAGGCTGTAACCTCAGGGCTCTGGCCTTTTTTGAAGGGTGAGCATTGCCATGGCTCTCATCAACCTGGGTTACTGAATTTTCTCTGAGCAAGGCTTGGTGTAGCCCTCAGGGGAGGGGCCTTTCCATACTGCCTACCTCTGGGCAGATGGTCACCCTTCCTCTGGTGCCATCTCCTTCAGTGTGTAGCTTGAATGGGGGCTGTGGTGTTCTTATACCTCCTTCTCCATCTCCGTGGGCTTATATGACCAGAAGCAACTGAACTGAACTAGTGGGACTTAGAGGGGCTGTGACTGACTTCGCCTAGTTCTTTCACAGAGGCCGCCAGAGCAGGCAACCTTGTCTCTCAATGAAGCTCTCCCACTGCCCTTGAGCTATCTTCACAGCAGATCATTTCTATCCAATCCTCCTCTTCTTCACTCTCACTTTGGATAAATATTTACATATTTACTGTGCATGTGTGCATGTGTGTATGTATGTGTGTGTGTGTGTGTGTGTGTATGTGAGAGAGAGAGAGAGAGAGAGAGAAAGATCTCATATGAGTATGTATGGAGGCCAGTGAATGAGCCCTGGCCTATTGCTCTCTACCTTATTTTCTTGAGACAGGAACTTGGACTTAATGTTTGGTTAGGTTGGCAGCTATCAAGCTTCATCTCTTCTCTTCTCTTCTCTTCTCTTCTCCCCTCCCCTCCCCTCCCCTCCCCTCCCCTCCCCTCCCCTCCCCTCCCCTCCCCTCCCCTCCCCTCCCCTCCCCTCCCCTCCCCTCCCCTCCCCTCCCCTCCCCTCCTCTCTTCTCTTCTCTTCTCTTCTCTTCATGAGACAGGGTCTTCCACTGACTTGGAACTGCTGACTGGCCAGAGGTCACCAGCCTCTGCTTCCCCAGTTCTGGAATTCCAAGTACATATGGCCTACTCGGTTTCTTTCTTTTTTAAAACTTGAGTCTGGACATTGAACTCATGCTTATGACAGCAATGAGTGCATGCATACCAGTGCTCAGCTTTTTATACAGTCTAAGACCCCCTTCCTGGGGAATGGTGCCACGCAGAGTGGCCTGGGACTACCCACATCAATTAACACAAGACAAAACCCCACAGCTTGTCTACAGGCCAACCTTTTCTAAACAATCCCTTATTGAGAACTTCCTCTTTCTTTAGGTGATTCTAGACTGGTAAGTAGACAATTAAAACTAAGCATTACACATATATAAAATCAGAGAGCTCAGAAAAAAAGAGAGGGAGTCCATGGGCTCCCATATCTTAACTGAGTGCAGAATTATTGCTTGCCACCTCCTGGCTCATGGCTTTGATCAAGGCTTTAATCCAGGCTCCCTGTTCAGTGAGTGTCTATCCTCTAGTATCACAACAAATAAGGGAAGATGTGGTAGCCTTGGTGACCTGAGCAAGGACAGGCTTCCAGGAGCTGGTTTCAGAAACGTTGACAAATATTTGCCAAGGGCAGGCACCCGTGAGTGGGCAACAGGCTATTGTTGAGGTTTCCAGGAAATCTCAGAACATCTGGGGAGTCATGCGGCCCCAGCCCCAGCTCCCATACTGAACAAACGTGCAGCAGATTAAATATTTATCTATTGTCCTGTCCACCTCAATAAAACCTCACACTCTTTCATGCTCTTGCCTTAATGAGGTTTGTGTGCCTTGGAATGCCGCCCTGGGCCAGCCAATCATATCCAAAGATGTGAAAACATAAAAATCGATAAAAAGAAATGAAAAGTCTGTTTCACTGATAAGACATCATTTATCTTACTCATGGGTACTTCTCAGATTCCCCTAAGTGCCCTTTTAGAGGGCAGCATCAAACCCAGGACCCACTTGCCTCAGTGGATGGAGGCTCTCTCACGTCAGCAGCGGAGGTACAGGTGTGACTTTAGAATGCCGTATTTCCACAACCCTCTCTGGCGCCCCAAATCCAAATTGGACCACTTCCATAATTTTTAATATGGTTGTCGTTTTGTGTCCTTGGGATTGGTTCAAGAACGACCCCTAGATACCAAATTGGTAGATCCTTCAATATCTTTTATGAAAGACTGTCTCCCCACACATACACACACCTGTGCCACTCTCTACTATTTTCTTGGTTAAAGAGGTTGCTGGGAGGTTAAGAGCACTTCCTGTGCTCCAGAGGAACTGGGCTTGCTTCCCAATATTCACATAGTGGCTCAAAACCATCCGGATCTTCAGTGCTAGGGGACCTGAGCTGATGCCTTCTTCTGAAATCTGTTGAGACTACATGCATGTGGTACATATACATGCATGCAGACAAAATACTCACATTAAACAAAGTAAGTTAAAAGTATTTTTAAAAATTTTATACAGTCAGTGAGTATGTCAATCAACCATGCAGTACTGTACCTCAGTGTGGTTCTCCGGTTCTCAGTTTTTGAGTGACTGTCCTGTATTTTCCAATACAGCCTGTCAATCTGGTGGGAGAGATTCTATGCAATGCTTGCATTAGAGAAGGCTGGAGGACATATTCCTCTTGCCAGAGTAGGCTGGGGCCCCTAGCTTGGATTCCTGAGGCGGGGCTGCACTCAAGGCAGGGAGTCTCAAAGCCTTTCCTGCTTAGGGAGTCTAAGCCCCCTGACCTATGGATTCCATCCACTCTCATTTTCCAGTGGAAAAATAAATGAGCACTAATTTGGGGGGGGGCAGGGAATGGGTGATGTATACATGTGCTCTCACGCTGGAAGACACTGATTCATATGGGAACCACAATGTATACACGCCGGAGAGTCTGGTTATTGGAAAATTACAGCCCTGGAATTCTGTTGATGTAAATAAGCTTCGATATCCTCTGTAGGGTTAACCAAGCAACCCACAACACAATGAGCTGATAATGACAACACTGATTCATAATTAAAAAGTCCCTGTGGCAGTGGCTGGAAACTGCAAACAACTGAAGGTGGTACTGACGAGTGGCCGATGAGAAAGCCTTCTCCCAGACTTGGGGATATAACCAGTCTATCTGCACACTGGAGATACGTCTTTTCTTGTAGCCTGGCAGGCAGCTGGACTTCACAATATTGCAGGGGATGCAGTAACCTTTAACAGGCTTTCTTAGTCAATTGCCAATTAGTTGGCCTAATTGCATGCAAAAATGAAGCCTTAATCAAATTATACACAATTGGGTTGTATGTGTGTGCGTGCGTGGGTGCGTGGTGTGTCTGAGATAGAGGATGTTTAACATGTCTAAGATCTTGGGTCTAGGCCCCAGATCATCAGCCACAAGAAAAAAATTATACACTATTTACCATTATATTCCAAAGGAAGATCTAGAAAACTTCCAATCCAGGCATAAGATGCCTCTGATGGTGTCTCTGGCCCCTGTGCTGGGGTGCTGCCTTTGTCTTATAGGCTGGACTTTCCTTCCTACCTCAAGCAGACCAGAGCTGCATGTCGGATGAGCAAAGCACTCAGATTCTCATTTTTAAAAAATGTGCAAATCATCTACGTGAAACAGTTTAGAAGGTTTAACACTGTTCATTTACTGTCTCATGGAAGATGATTTCTAAGACTTAGCATAACAACAAACAACCCTCAGGAGAGTATATTGGAAGAAACAGCGAAGAGTTTGTATGTTCGTTCATTCAGGCTTTATTTGCACAGAGTATTTCTGGAATCATGCAGAAGAAATGGATCAAGACAGTCATCTCCATGGAGAGTAGAGACTGATGGGGAAGAGGGGAGGCAGATAATTAGGGTTTTTAATCAGACATCCTTTTGCTTTTTGAATTCTGTGTTACTTACGTATCAACTACTAAAAACAGTGATGATTAACTTCGGGGGAAAGACCCACCCTAACTGTGGTGGTACCGTTTCATAGGCTGGGGTCCCAGACTAGATAAAAATCAGTAGGCTGAGCACAGCATTCAACTTTCTCTGCTTCCTGCCTGCAGACACAATGTGACCAGCTGCCTCTGTCACACTCCTGTGGCCTTGTCTCTCCTGTCCCCTTCCCTGTACCCTCAAACAGTGAGCCAGAATGATTCTTGTCTCAGTTTCTTCTTTCCTCTCCTTTTTTTTTCAGGAGATGAAGGCTGTTTGATTACTTATAATGGCAAGGTCTCTTTCTTCTTCAAAACCACAATCGTATGTTAAGTATTCCATCCTAGAATCTAAACGGAAACATCCATCTCCAACAACAGCTTTATAAAGCCAGACTCAAGCTTTGGGATGCTGGGCTGAGGTAAAGACCGTAGCCCCAATACTCAGCTGTTGGGTACACTGATGTGCTGTTGAGAAAGTTACCTCCTACTGTGGAGAATACAAAACTCCGATGGAGGGCCCTTAGGAAGTGTAGTGTGTATGAATGGCTTGAGTATCAGGGAGCGGCAAGGCAGGACCCGGATGCAGACTTCAAGTAGATGAAGGTTTCTTATTCTACTTCAGTGCTGCTCACAGAGACCAAACCGTTATTAATCTCATTTTACTAACAGGAATTTAAAAGAGCATGAGACCAACATGAATCCTAATGAAAAACTATGATCCTTCATTAATTATGCAAAAAAGAATTCCGTTCTTATACACAGATCAATGGGAGACAGTGCATCGCCTTCACGTCTTAGATGCTCACTGTGCCGAATAATGATTCCTAGAACAGAACAGCTGGGGAGATGCACAGTGGATCTAAGGGAGCTGGGTTTTGAGCTGCCCTGGATGATCAGTACAAAGAGAAGCAAGAATGGGCAGGGAATGCTGTGAACGACTGCAAGGCCTGAGTCTAGCAAGCCATCTTAGCGAATCCTCAAACCAGAGAAGGCTTTACTTGATGTCTGTTTGCATGTGGAAAGTCTCCCCCCCCCCCCCACGGGCTCATTTTGAACACTTGGCTCTCAGCTGGTGACACTGTTTTGAGAAATTATGAATCCTTTAGGAGGTGGAGCCTCACGGGAGGAGCTGTCAAGCCTTGGGGTTTACAGCTCAGCCACACTCCTTGTCTCTCCTCTCCTTGTTCTGACATGTGAAGTGAGGGGTCCTGGCTGTATGCTCTTCTCGCCATGGCTGCCTTAACCTGCCCTCCATGATGGGCTTTAGATCATGAGCCCAAATAAGTTCTCCTTCTTGTAAATTGTTCTCGTCTGGTTCTTATGTTCCATTGAGAAACATAACTAAGACAAAGATAGATTACATAGTTACACACTTCTGGAGGAGGCAACCCAAGCTGGCATCTCCCTGTCATGAGTTCTGTGAAGACAGCAGTAGCACGGGTCATTATCCCAAGATATCCCATTAGCTTCTCAATAGAAGAGCACAAGGGTTAAGTACTGTACCTGCTGCTTTGTCTCTGATGGCATACCCTACATGTTAAGCAATTAGTATCCAGCTCTCTCACCCCCATTTCTTGTTCCCTTAGGTCTGACCCTCCTTTTCCCATTAGCCTCTCTGCTTTCTCTGTAGGGCCTCGGGGCAGACTGGAGAGGCAGAGCTCTATCCTTCAGAGCCAGGTTTGTATGAGGAGATGCGTGAGCAGCAGCCCTTGAGTCACTGGAGTGAGGAAGCTAGCTGCTGAGCTTCAGCTTAAATGACTGACATTCTCCACGCCTGGAATTAGCCAGTAATTGCATGTGGGCAGACTTAGCCAGAACGGCCTAAATGACCAATTAGAAGGCAAAAAGGAGGTTCTTTTTCTTTTTCCCTCAAAGTTCAAGGGTCTCTGTTGACGAGCCCTACTTCTCAGGCGATGCTCCAGTGGGTCTGCACCCAGCTCTTTGCCATGTGCAAGCATACCCTACATTTGCCTAACGATAATGAATTGAGTACTTATTTTGCAGGAAAATATAGGGCACATCCATTACATGCAATCAAGCAAAAAGGCTGCGAAATGGGCACTCTATTAATTCCAAACAGAACGCTTCCCAAATGTCATCTTGCAACCGGAGCGTGGGCTTATTACCAATCTGAAGGAATTAAGGGTAATTTTCATTTGTACAAAGGATTTGAGGGATGAGGCTCCTGCCACACACAGTATTAATAGAGTTAAATTCAATTTGGCAATTTTAGTGAGAATCACCCAGCCCTGACCTGGCCTGCCCTAGGGTGAGATCAGAGTGTCTTGTCTGCTAGAGGACACAGGTATATGCAGGTAAGGCTGGTCTGAACAAGCATGCACACATTTTAGGACACACACAGAATGGAATGCAGTTGACCAGTCATAAACCAGTAAGTCACCCAGAGAATACATGCTAATGGATAGCAAACCTTCGCATCTCTGGGCCTCAGTTTCTTCATCTACAACAGGGAGGAATGATCTCCTTTAATAAGACATAAACCTAATGAACTTGAGCACGGTAGAGACTCCCCCTTATTGTGGGGACTAATTCTGATCTTTATTCCTATGTTCAGGGGGACTGTCTCTGGGCTGTGTTGATCCCCACAGCACATGTAGGAACCTCTAGGGCCTGAATTTGGATGGAGACAATTTCCCAAGACATTGCTGGTTCAGTCCCCAGAGCCTACAGATGTTATTAGTTCACTGGGTTAGTGGTCACTTCCTTACTGATTTTAATGTCCACTATCTCTGGGTGGTTGCTGGGCTTGTGGGAGAGGGTGGAACAAGAGACAGGAGCAAGCAGGGCAAGGCTGTTGGGAAGCTGGTCCAGATGGCCTTCACGAAGAGTGGCTGGGCAGCAGGAGGCAGCCCAGGGTCTCACTCCACATTCCGGTACTTGGTGAAGAGGTTGTATAGCACTCTCAGCGTGGACTTCAGGTCACAGTTGACAATGTCTGTGGAGAGACAAAACTCATCAGTGGCCTCCATGGGCCACACACCCTAAAGTTGGCACTGATGGTCCCCTGCCATCCGCCACTCATCCTCATCTGTCCAGGATGGTCCTCAGATGTGACTCATGGCCATCGGGGGCAGGTGGGAGAGCAAGAACAGGCAGGTGTGCAGTGAGAACTCAGAGCAGGCAAGCAATAGGGAAGAAGGGGCAGGCATTAGGGCTTCAGTCCCATAGAAATCAGGCAGTCACTCCAGAGTGTGATTTTACCATGGACACAGCAGCTTCATATGAGAGGAGGGTTGGCCTTGGGTCTGTCCTATCTCATCTATCCCTCAGGCTCTGCTCCCCCCAACCTCTGGCTTCACAGTGCTAGCTGTGTTTGTGAAGAAGGGGACATGAGCTGAGTATGGTGGTACAGACCTTTAATCCTAGCACCTGGGAGGCAGAGGCAGGAGGATCTCTGAGTTCGAGTCGAAGAAGAAGAGGAGAAGGATAAGAAGGAAGAAGGAAGAACAACATTCAGGCTATTCTGAGAATAAGATGGATGTCCCTTCAACAGGGGAGGCTGCTGGGGTGCACAGGCCGGTACAGGGCAGAGGGAGGCTAGGAACTAACTTCCCTCTTCCTTGCACACATCCATCCATCTACTTCCCATTCAGCCCCCTTTCTTGCTGCCCCTCTACTCTCTGTAGGCTCTTTCACCTTCCCCATCTATCTTTCCTCAGTGAGCCATTCTTTGAAGGACTAGAATAAACAAAGGAAGGGGGGGGGAGGAATTCTGCTATCTAGGAATGCACACGTAGGCCATAAAATAAGGAACAGCAAACCCTTCCAAACACAGTAACTATGAAAGGTGGGGTGTCAGGTGGTGCTAGTGAGGGAGCAGGGACAGCAGGTGCCCTCAGAGAGGGAAGGCAGGTGGGGGAGGATTGTGCTTTGGAAGGAAGGGCACAGGGCATGTGATAGAGTTGCATTCCTCCTGTCCTGACCTAGCTGGGGGCTACACCTCTGTTCCTGTGTCATTTAAAAAATGAAAACAGTATTTAAAAGCATGAGTGTGAAGGTCACATGAAGCATAAAGCCTAAGACAATAGCTGATATGGGCTCCAAGATGGGAGAGATAGTACAAAGCCACCGGGGAGAAGGTGGAATTGTGGCTATGTGCTGGATCACAGGTCCAAAGTACCACCAAGACAGGCAGAGTGGGAAGTCAGAGCCCCTGGTGGGTTGTGTTGGGGTTCCCTTGGCTTTGAGGCTAGTGTGGCTGTGACTGCAGCCACATGCACTGAAGCTGAGTTTCCAAGCACTAAATGGCTATAAGCTGAGCCCTGAGCTGCAGATTGCCTTAGCGTCCTCTCATCATGTCTGATTCTGCTATCCGGCTTGCAGACCAACCCTGCTCTACTCCAGCTGTGTCCAGATGTACACTTAAATCCCTTATTGATAGAGAATGGGCAACTAGGACATCTGGAGAGGCATGGAGCCCATTGCTTCCCTTTTCGGTCCCATTTCAGTCTTCATCTGAGGCGCTGGCTGGTGTCAGGGCTCCACCATGTTTCCCTGTTTGTGTGCTCCAAGTCCCATCCGAATCACCTTCTTCATGATGCAGTTTTATGGAATCTGGGCTGACTGCTGTTCTCTCTACTCATGCAGGGCTATGAAGAGCTGGGCAAAGTGCTCACAGTGCAGTGAATAGGCAGAACTAGGAGGCTGTGGGTTGCACACTGGGGTAAGCTCTGGAAAGGTTTCTGGGAGTCTATCTTTTCTCTTCCTCTTCTTTAACCTATGTTTGTATATGTACCTGCATATTTGTATATGTACCACATGTGTGCAGATACCCAGAGAGGCCAGAAGAGGGCATCAAATCCCCTGGAGATGAGTTATGCATGCTTGTGCTGCTGTTGTGAGTGCTGGGAACCAAACCCAGGACCTTTGGGAGAGCAGCAAGTGTTCTAAACCTCTCAGCCCAGTCTATGCCTGCTAAAGCCAGGTGAGTTCTGAAATGGACAGGGAAAGCCAGTGTTCAGCATGGGAGGATATTTGCACTGGCTACTTTATTTCAGCTTAATGTCCACTAAGGTTTGATGTCCATCTCCACTGCCCCATGAGATCCCAGTGGTCAGCTTCTCTGAACCTGTTTTCTTACTGGTAAAACTGGACAACAAATGTATGAGGAATGCATAGAACATATTAAGGACACGTTTAATAAAACCTTGCTGTTCTCTCACCTTTGCTCATTACCAGAGCTGTTAACATACAGCTGTATCATGCACACACTGCACAATGGCAAGGGCCACCATTCACAGAGAAGAAGCCCTGCTTCCTTAGGTGTTCTGAGTTGATTCTCCATTCCTGTCACCACTACCAGATATATGTAGGGATAAAGAGGTGACTGCCTAGCCTATGTTCTCACCAAGGAAGCCAACTGCTGGTCATCCAGGCTGACCCAGGGCTGATTAGATTAGCACAGACTGAGCTACCTCAGCAGGGGGAAAGCTGTGGGTGCCTGGGAATGTAAGACTCTTAATGCTTTGTAAATAGAGTTCATCAAAGCCTCAGTTGAAAGAACTGTGAGATAAGGGACTCATACTCAGTGTGCCTGTGTGGACTGGTCCAGGATCACTCTCTGGGAACATACAGTCAAGGCAGGGGCTAAGGAGAACCAGGTCAGAGCCAAAACAGCTCCAGGAGAAAACATCTGTGGGCCTAGGGAAAGGTTTCCTGAGCTCTCGTCCTTCTCCTAAGAACATGGCACTACAGGTATTCAAGAACCATCCATGTTGGGGATATTATGGCTATCTTGTTGTTGTTGTTATTATTATTATTATGATGATGATGATGACAACAACGACTATTACTACAATATTCATCTGTTTGTGTGTTAGACTGGAAATCAGAAAACTTTAGGGAGTTGGTTCTTTCCTTCAACCACATGGGTTCCAGGGAAACTCAGTTGTCAGGCCTAGCAGCAAGTACCTTGTCTGCTGAGTCATCTTGCCAATCTTATTCCTTTAAAAAATTTAAAATGTCTGTCTGTCTGTATATATGTATGCATGTATGTTTTTCTTTCAAGACAGGGTTTCTTTGTGTAGCCTTGGCTGTCCTGGAAGTAGCTCTGTAGATCAGGCTAGCCTCCAACTCACAGAGATCCACCAGCCTCTGCCTCCTGAATGCTGGGATTAAAGGAGCCACCACTACCCAGCTTTATTATATATATTTAAATATCCAATAGTTTCAGGCTTCTGTGAGGTATCTCTGTTTGTGAATATTTTACATAATGATCAAATCAATGTAATTAGTATGCTTATCAATGGTTATTTCCTTGGGTTGAGAACATCAAGCTTTTGATTTCTGTGAGCTTACCTCCTTTGGAGTCTGCACATGACAAAGATATTTGCTGTTTGCATCTGGCTTATTTCACTTAAGATCACATCCTCCAAGCCTACACATGTTGTCACAAACAACAACTCAGCCTTTCGATGGCTGAATAGCATTCCATAGTTCCTTTCTGCTTATCCACTGACAGACACTTAAGGTGGTTCCATCTCCTGGCTGCTGTGGCTGCTGTAGTGAACAGGTACATGCAGGTGTGCCTCTGACACACTCAATTCATCTCCTTTGGCTGATCCCAGTAGTGAGATTGCTACATTGCACAGAGGCTCCATTTATACTTTTCTGAAGACCACTCCCTGCTGTTTTTCATGGTGGTGGTACTAATGGACAATGCCACCAAGTCCACAGTCAGTCTCTTGGGAAGCAATCAGGGTGCTTATTTGGCTTATATGGCTCAGTACAGAACGCTTCTCCATATTCTGTGCCACTGAGTCTGCCCACATGCCCTGGCTTACAGCACACTTTCTAGTCAGCAATGAACAGGCCAGTCTTTCTCACATTTTGTCGCTCTGACATTCTTTGTGGTGTGTGTGTGTGTGTGTGTGTGTTTTCAAGACAGGGTTTCTCTGTATACCCCTGGCTATTCTGTAACTCACTCTGTAGACCAGGCTGGCCTCAAACTCAGAAATCTGCCTGACTCTGCCTCCCAAGTGCTGGGATTAAAGGCATGTGCCACCACTGCCTGGCCCACTCTGACATTCTTACAGCTACCCAACAACTCCAAATGAAGACTGTTTTCCAACATGGCTGTGGCCATTCACTCTTACCCCTGCATTTTTTTCCTATGGCTCCATGCCTTTGTGATGATCTGAGTTTGAGGAAGCTGTTACTGTCAGCTCTGCACACTGTATGTAACCCAGAGCAATGAGGAAGGCGGCTGGGGATATCCTTCACATTTCTGGCCACAGACCACGTCCAGCCATGTTGAGCTGACCAGGGGAACTGCCCTGCCGTCAGCTGGTGCTCACCACACAGCCTGTCCAGCCTGCAGACTCCTGAGGTTTGTATATGCCCTCCGTCTGCTGGCTGTCCACAGTTTGATCCTGACTGCGCTGGGCTTCTCCTGAGGCCCAACCTTCCCGGCACACTGGAATCTTGTCCATATTCATCGCTGAGTCCTCTTGAATGGTGGGAATGGTGAGGCTTGTGCATCTGAAGATGCATACCCCCCAAAACAAACCAACAGCCTGATAGCAATATTCGCCACTCTCATTTCTCCTTCTTGATTTTCCTTCCTTCCCCTCTCTTCCTCTCCTTCTTTCCTTTCTTCTCTCATCTATCTAGAATATTAAGCCCAGGTCCTATACAAGTGATCTACCACTGAGCTATATCCCCAGCCTTCATTTTATATGTTAATTTGAGGCAGGGAGGCAACAGGTCGGCAGGCAGACAGGCCAGCAGGCAGACAGGCCAGCAGGCAGGCTCTCACTAAATAGCCCAGGTTGGGCTTGAACTCTCTATGTAGCCCAGGCTGGCCTAGAATCACTCTCTAAATCCCAGACAGGCTTTGAGTCTGCAGTCCTCCTACCTCAGCCTCTCACATTCTGAGGAGTACAGCCCTGTGCCCTTAGGCTGGCTCCTCACCTGGTGTTTCAGCCACTCCCTTGGCTGTGAATGTGAGGCTCACCCTCAGCTTAAGCGCGTTAGAGCACCGAGAAGCTCTGAAGCCTGGCAGCAGAAGACTAAGATGTAATATGGGGGACTGCAGAGCTCTGAGGACTCCTGACCTCAGCATCTTGCCACGAGAAATGCCTCCATCAAGGTGTTTTGATCTGGAGACATCTTCAAGAACCTGTAATGCCTGCAGCGTAGACTAGGAAACCACATCCCAGTGGAGACTAGGAAACCTCCCCTAGGAAGGAGCATGGAAGCCAGAGGGAACGCTGAGATCTGCTGCTTACAAAGTCCAGCCTCACAGAACACCACTTCAGCCCCACCCCCACCCCCCTTAACGCCTGGAAATTTTCTGCATGGGCACGATGCCCAGGGCAACAACAAATAAGATACATGTGTTTTTCCACTGACATCGCTTGAGAAGTTTCAGATGAAGTGAGTCAATAATCACATTTGAAACCTCATCCATATACCAAAACCATCCTATAGCCTGACACTGGGAGAGTTCTCCCTGTCCAGAGGGAAACAAAGGCCCAAACACCAACAGATCAGGACAAGCCTTTCCAGCCTGCAGGCTGGAAGTTTCCATGAAGCAGCTTAAGGAGCCAACCACAGAAAGTGAAGCTGGGGCTGGAGAGATGTCATAGCCATTAAAGGCTAGGCTCACAACCCTGAGGATAAGAAAGTGAAGCCAGTGTACCCCAAGGCAGGTGCTGGGGCTGCTGCAGCCTTAGGGCATCAGGATGGAGAATCAGGTCAAGCCAGGGAGAATGCTCCCAGGGAACACTGTCACTCTAGAGGCCTTCCCTTAGAGGTAACCATGGACATGGGACAAGGTGGGAATGAAAGGGAATCATTGAGCTGTATCAACCATAGTTGACAGTATCTGGGCCTGTAGGAGTCACAAACTAAGGTCCCTGTCCTTGGCTGGGCCCGTGGCTCAGTCCTTCATCCTGATGTCTATCACAGCTCTGCCAGACCTTCTGTTATGTTCTGACTGGCCTTAGGTGGATCCTACTGTTTCTTATGTACCCAGCCACACAGCCTCCATTGTACCCCGCCTCAACAACTCTCATGACTCTCATGCTGTTTGGGCAGCTAATGATGCTTTTCTTCCTCTGGTTGGTGGCAGGAGCCTTAAGGGAAGAGGTGATCTTGTCTTCACTGTGTATGACGATGTGAAGGGTCCCAGGCGGGCTAGATGTAGGTGCAGGGTCTGGAAGGCAGATCTTGGTTTGGAGGCAACAAAGCAATATGGTGTAGGAGCCACAACCTTTGCTTGCCCCCATGCCTTTTAGTGACAAGGACGATACAAGCACAGGGCTCTGTGGATGGCCGTCTCGGAGTTCCAACTTGACAGACATGATCCACAGCCCAGTGTCTACTTGCCAGGACTGATTACATGGAAAACTGCAGCAAGCGGCACCAAGAGTGTGTACTAGGATAATGGCTAACAGTGACGTGTCTCGTACCCTCAGATGCACACATGCAGCCAGGCATAAACACTGCAGGCACGCCTGAGCAGTCCCTTCTGTTTTGCTCTCCCCTGATCTCACACAGTCTGCCCTCTGCATCCCCGGGCTCTACATTCAGGGATTCAGACAACAGAGTGTAGAAAATATTTTTAAAGTTTTCAGGGCTAGAGAGATAGCTCACTGGTGACAAGTATTTGTTGCCCAACCACGAGGGCCTGAGTTCATAGCCACACCCCCAGCAATCTGGGCGTGGCCTTGCATGCTGTGGGAAGATTGCTGGGGCTTGCTGGTTGCCAGCCTTGCTGGGGAAAACAAACCTAAATAAGCCCACAGGTCCCAGGCTCAAGGAGAGACCCTGACTCAAAGGGTGGAAAGTGATAGAGGAGACACGCATTGTTTGCTCTGGCCTCTGTGTGCATATAGGTACACATGCACGCACATACTCAGAGACAGTGAGACTGAGGGAGAGAGAGAGGGAGAGAGAGAGAGAGAGACAGACAGACAGATGGAGGAAGAGAGGGAAACAGAGAGAGAGATAGAGAGAGAGACAGACAGACAGACAGATGGAGGAAGAGAGGGAAACAGAGAGAGACAGAGAGAGAGACAGACAGACAGACAGATGGAGGAAGAGAGGGAAACAGAGAGAAAGAGAGAGAGAGACAGAGACAGAGAGATACAGAGAGATACAGAGAGAGAGACAGAGAGCCTCCATCTGTACCGAACAGGTCAGATTCCCCCCCTACTCATTATTTCCTCAACAAGGCCATATAACAACGATTTGCATAATACTCTGGTGGCAATAGATGTAATGAACAGTGTGCAAGTGGCTGAACGAATGTGGGAGAGTGTGCCTGGATTCTAAGTACAGATCAAATCATCTTACATAGGGGACTTGAGTATCCTTGGAGGGTCTTAGAACAAACTGCATACATATATTTTATAATATAAAATCTCAAAATATATAATATTTTGTTACCCAGACCCCATGAATGAATGTCCCCCTCCACTGTCACAAACCCAGGGAAGGGCAAAGTACCTTCTGGCCGCGGTTTAGGCTTTTCCAGCCCTCCATCTTGCATGAGCTCAAAGGCAAAGGAGACATTCAGGACCTGGCAAGACAGATACACTGGATATGTCACTGCAAACCTTCTAGAGTCCCTAGGATCTGTCCCTGGAGAGCTTAGGAGCCTTCCACCATAGCTATGGGCCTGAGGCTGAGCCTATCTCTGGCTTGAGAAATGTGCTGGTTGTGCTGAGAGTGGCCATGATGATCTTAGTCACACCATAGGTGTTCTTTCTATGCCACTCCATCCTTGCATCAGTTGTCAGGACTCCGAACTCAGGGATAACAGTGCATTCATTTGCCTGGGTAAGATGGCAAGGCGTGTTCAAGGGGACCCCCACCTTGGGCCAAATGCATTTTCTACTCAAGTAGGATATCAATGGCTCCTGAGGGGCTGCAGAATCAGCCCCAAACAAACAAAATTTCCCAGTTATTAAAAGGGCTAGAAATGTAGCTTAGCTCAAATTATAGCATCTCCCTCCCTCCCTCCCTCCCTCCCTCCCTCCCTCCCTCCCTCCCTCCCTCCCTCCTTCCCTCCCTCCCTCCCTCCTTCCCTCCCTCCCTCCCTCCTTCCCTCCCTCCCTCCCTCCCTCCCTCCCTCCCTCCCTCCTTCCCTCCCTCCCTCCCTCCTTCCCTCCCTCCCTCCCTCCTGTAATTCCAGTATTTAGGAGGCTATGAGTACTGTAAGCTCCAGGCCAGTCTGGACTACCGTATGACCTCTATATCAAATGGACCCCCCCTTCCCCAAATAGAAAAGAATCAGGGGTTGGAAAGATGGCTCATCCATTAAGAGGGCCTGAGTTTTGTTCTTAGCACCCAGGTGGTTCACAACTGCCAGCTCCAAGGGATTCAATGCCCATCCACCCCCTTTTTTGGGCCTCCATGGCACCTAAACACACATGCATATAGATACAGACACACAGACACATTGTAAAAACAGAATCAGCCTGTCCATGGGCCTCAGTGCTAACTGGTCCAGGAACCACCTTCCCTGTCATCTCAGACAGAGACAAGACTGGCTGTGTATCTGCAGGAGCACAGGGATAAACAAAGGGCAAGAACAGTGAGGATGCCCAGAGTCTGCAGGTGGCTCATGCCAAGCCCAACTCTTACTAGAGAGGCTCCATCTCCAATCAGCAACAGCCTGGCCAGGAGGCGGCATCCATCTCTTCATAGAGAGGCCCAGTACAGGCAGGCTGACTGTGGGCTATGGACTCCCCAAGACCTCTCCCCCTTACCTTCTGTTCAAAGCTGTCTGGGGTCAGGAAGAAGCTGTGCAGGGGTACAAAGTAGCCTTCCAGGAGCCCCATGAGCAACACCAGGTAAACCCCATCTGCAAACTGCATGGAGAGCCAGGTGTCAGTGTGAGCTTCCTTCATCAGTCTAGCATCAGTCCAGCCAAGGCCACCTCAGAGGGCAGGCTAATGGTGAGAGAGAGTGGGGGCATGGGGCAAGAGGCTGGAGGGTGGGGGGCTCCACGGAGGAGGCAATGTGGAAGCTGCCCCATGTGTTAGTCCTCAGCTAATCTTGTGGAATAGACATCAAACTGACGTGCCCTACTTTATAGGTGAGAAAAGTGAGGCGCAGGAGAAGGCCACCCTGCCTACTGGAAGGGACACCACTGCACGGAGTTGTCCTGAGGAATGGCATGATGGGCAAGGAGAGTGACATGAGGGCCTTTGAGCTACTTTTGCTGTTGGAATGGAGAACATGGTAGCATCACCCAGGCCTGGCATGTGTGTCCCTCCAGGCCTGGCTTCTGTGCCCCTTCCTCGGGATTCCAGAGGCAGCCCAGTATAGCTGCCAGAAATGCTGGTTCCGATTCTAACCCTGCTTTCTGGATGTGGGACCTGCACTGTCTTTGCACCGTATTTTCCCACCTGTAAAATGGGGGTGCAGCTGTGTCATGTGTGTTCCACAGGGCTAGCATGAGGGCTAAATATAACATTTATAAAGCGCTCGAGGACCTGTTTGGTATGTAGGTAATACTAAGCACTACTGCCTTTGCTATCTGGAGAACAACAAATTAATTAATTGGGATTCTTGATGTCTCTTAAGGACCACAGAAAGGGCCTTGGGGTCTGGATTGGGGTTGGGAAACCAAGCCAAAGGACCAGACTCTTGGGCTAAGGGCTTTGTTCGAAGGAGGTGAGCTGCGTGTCCTAGGCGATCAGGACAGTGATAGCGTGGGTTGAATGGATTTTAGAAGGACTCAGTGTTCAAAGGTGAACATAGATGTCTCAGTAGGATGCTTCTCTGATATCCTAGCATCTCTCAAGAGGATGCTGGACCACCACATGTCTGTCGACCACAGATGCTAGAGTTTGCAAGTCACACTTCCTGCTGCCGCCCTACTAAGAGAATGAAATAAACTAGCTGCTAGTGTCTGGGTCTGTCTGGAGCATCTTCATCAAACATCTTCATCAAACGAGAAGGACGCAGAAGACACAGAGGCCTCAAGCCCAGCTGGGGTAGTCCTCCATACTCTCCTGGGTCACTGCAGACAGGTGCGGCCTGTGCCTGGCATCCCATTCCACCTGGGTGGGGCCCGGAGAGGATAGCTCAGAATCTCTATGGACATCAGAGCCTCTGCAGTGAGGCAAGCAGCAAGCCGGGATCTGGCTGTGGCTGGAGTAGGCTAAGGTGGAATACAACCAATCTATGAGCCAGGAGGGCTAGATGACTCTGCTCAGAGGGAGAATCAGATGGTGACTCTCCATCCGCTGGGTCTGCAGACTAGGTGGGAATGAGGTCGAACCTGTGGACAGATGCCGAGCGACAAGTAGCATGCTCTCACAAGGGCAGCCCGGGCTCTGAGTCACGGGGACGTTCTAGAGATCATTCTAGCTGCTGTTCTAGCTGTGTTCCAGATTGCCCCAGAGTTCGGACATACAAGAAGAGAGCTCTATAGACAACAGGAGGTGCTCACACTTGGGTGCAAGTCAGGCAGCTGTAGTTCACTCAGAGTGAGAGGATTGGGGAGTTTGGGGTGTACAAATGACAGCTTTGCTATTAAGCACTAAGGTACAAAGGACTGTAGCAGATTCCGGCTAGAGTCCAGTAGCTACTACCTTGGTAGTCTCTTTTACTACTATAGTGGTGCTAATAAGACAAATGCCAGTAACAGTGTCTCCTAAGGAGTGCTGGCACGGGCAGTGAAGTCTGGATGGCCTACAGATCATCGGCTCAGTGCTTTATAAAATCACCAATGCCAGCCTGAAGGGAGGAAGGGCTTAGGATGCTCTAGTGCCAGCTGTTGATGGCTGCTGGAGGGAGAACAGCTAGATTTCTTCAGAGGTGTGGCTCTTTGGTAGGTTGCCTTTGGCCCAGTGGATGGTCCTACACCCAGTGCATATGGACAGCTCTAACTGGACTTGGTAGGTTATTTATTAAAAAAAAAAAAAAAGAAGAGGAGGAGGATGTAAAGTTGGGAGAAGTGTGGGGTGTCTGGGAAGAGCTGGGATGAGGGAGAAGGGTGGAGATGATCTAAATATATCATATACATAAATGAAATTATCAAAGAACAAGGCAACAGCAGAACCCCACTGATGTCCTCCCAAGAATGGATGAGTGTTAAGGAGGGGCTGTGAGGATGGGGTAGGCAAACAAACACAGGGCTGGTGACAGGAAGGTGATGACTGTCCCCTAACCATGACACAAACCCATTGCTCCAAACCAGCCAATACCACTTCCTGATCCCCCTCTAAATAGACGAATGTAAGGTCCCCAGTGCAAAAATTGTCTGCATTTCATCAGTGGACCGTGGTGATCTAAGACTGTATTGTTTCAGAGGGAGATATTCAGACGTGGAGAGAGAGAGAGAGAGAGAGAGAGAGAGAGAGAGAGAGCTTGACCACGTGCTGTGTGTCACATACAGCGTAGACAATCCAGCTGGGTGAAAAATTCTCATCTGGTTCCTCTCTGAAAAGAATACATCTCACATCTCATCCCTTTGCCCGGAAAGCTTTGGGTCTCTGGAGCTGTCACCAACCTGTGTCTCCAGTTCTGTGACCTCCAAGTTCAGTTTATTCAGATGCTTGTTCACGAACGTGATGAGGGTCTGAAAGAGAAATGCAAAGGTACCAACCTAGATGTGTAACAGTGCCCTGGGGTCACAGGGAGAGGCCCTGGCTCTTCGTTAGGCAGCCCATGTGACATACAGGGTTTTGGCTGAAAGGGACAAGGGAGCCCTGAGAGACAGGATCACAGGTAGAATATCTGATTTGGGGTCAGTGGGGGCAGAAGCGGAATTGAGAAGAGAGCAAGAGACAGAATGGCCCTCTGGGTCCCTCTTGTTGATCCCTGCTTTGGTACCGCCTCCTGTGCCCAGGGGGAGGAAGGCTTCTGTGTGAGGAGCAGGGTCAGTGTAAGCAAGAAGACAGGGTAGGGACCCTGCTGAGAGAAGATTGATCCTGGATGACTAGCCATTGTCAGAGAGAGGGAAAAGATGTCCAGGACACCCCACATGCAAGCTGGGACTTCCTCACATACTGTGGGGCCCTATCTCTTCTGCCCCTACACATCATAGACCCACCTTCTTCACCACATTGAGTTTGTCTGGTGCATGGTCAAACAGCGTGTCAAAGGCATCACGTTCTGAAATGGAAACACACACCATGCAGTGAAGCACGTAGCTGGTTACCATGGGGAATCGCTGGCCAGTTCTTACCAGGGCCCTTGTCTGTGTGTCTGTCAGGCGACATGTTTCTAAGCAGAATGACCCTGGCTTGGTCTTTTCTCCTCACGCCCATCCCTCCATATCCCAATGCAGGCACAATTCTAAAGTGTTTCTGACATCTCTAGTCATGAGTCATCCAAGTACCAAACTGTTTGGGCTAATTTTCGAAACAATTACGCCCGTAGGGGCAGAAGTAAGGAGACAGTCCAGTGCCTTCCAGGACAGAATAAGAGGCTCTCTCTGGGGGGCTCCTAAGTCTGTCAACCTCCCTGTGCCTCAGTTTCCCTTTCTACAAAACATCATCTGAAAGATAAGCTTTCCTCAGGTGCATAGTAGGTATGAAAACGTGTGTTCCATAGATTACAACATTGTCCTCCCAGTGCAGTTTTTAGTAGAGTAGAACTATTTCATGAGGTAAGCAGAATGAGGCTGACAGAACAGAGCCAAGCCATGCTCTGGGCAGGGAGATTCCTAGAACCAGAGGTGACCTAGTGGAAGGGCACGAGGGCAGTTCCAGAAGCAAGCAGGCTTGGGGAAGGACTGTAACCCAAAGCCAGACTTTTCCATTTGGGCACTAATGGGCAAAGCTAAGACTGCTAGGAAGGTGTGTGTGTGTGTGTGTGTGTGTGTGTGTCTGTCTGTCTGTCTGTCTGTCTGTCTGTCTGTCTGTCTATGCATGAGCATGTGTAAGTTCTGGGAGATGGGTTCCATAATAGGAACTAAGAGGGAGTGTGTTCAAATATCTCTTCCTAAACTACCAGGCACAGGGTAAGTCTGCCCTACTGGGGCCAGACCTGTGCTGATGAGTGAGTGTTCTTCATGTCACTAAGCTGTCCCTCCCCACCTAGCCAGTGTGTCCCAAGCTGGGACAGAGACACATTAGACAACAGAAACAAGTAGCTTCACCGAGACCACAGAAGCTAGACAAGCTCATGACACTCACCATGCCTTCCGGAAAGGGCCCTGGAAGAAAAGAAGAAAGAATTCACTTATGTGGTAGGCTTGAGTTTGGGGTTAGCCTGGGCTACTTGAGACAACATATTGCTGGCTTTGGGATGGCTCCCTTTCCTGTGAGGGCTGCACCTTCCCTAGTTGTGCGAACCTGGCCTTGGTCAAGTTACAAAAGCTACCTTCTCTGGCATTTGATCCCATGCTGTCTCTAATTACTCCCCAGAGACTCTTATGCCATGTCAGGAAGATTACTGGTGTTAGTGCAAGATCTGCTACAGCAATGCTTAAATGCTCCTTCTTCCCTGTAGCCCCGACAGACACAGGAGCAGAGGCTTAAGACACCTTGCCAGGAGCTCTGAGCAGCCTGTGAGAAGTTTCACTGTCCAGGTTCTGTGGCTGACTGCCTGCAGGTCAGCTTTGTCTTGCTCCTGGCCATCCTGTGATGCCCCCAAATGACAATTGTCACTGCTCCAGGACAGTGTCTCAGAGAGGACAGGAACCTGAACTTCACTCTTTGGCAAAGAAACAGTCATGTTCTTTGAGCGTAAGCAGCAGAGACAGGTCACAGGACACACCCGTTTTAGATGCTGTGGGACTTCAGGCAAGCTCTTGAACCTCTCTGGTCTGTGGATCTTTTAATTTCTAAGATGAAAATAATGTGTGCTCCGAGCATTCGGCATCTAGAAAGATTTTATTATAATTTCTAGTGCACTGCAAATGTCCTAAATATTAAAACAAATATTACAGTGTGTGTGTATGTGTGTGTGTGTGTGTGTGTGTGTATGGGTGCGTGCATGTAAGTGTGTGTGCGTGTGTCTGTGTGCATGTGTAAGTCAGAGACAACTTGCAGGAGTTGGTTCTTTCCTTCTGCCATGTGGATCCTGAGGAAGTGAACTCAGGCTTGGGAGCAAGCACCTTTGCCTGCTGAGCCATCTTGCTGACCTCATTCTTTTCTTAGTACATTGCTAGTTCTTATGACTGTTAGGATATGCTTATTCACTTGCGTATCTAACACCCACTAAGTGACTATTTGTGTATGGTTTTCCTATACAGAATGGTGATGCTGTAGAAGCCAGCTAGATGAACTAGCCTTCAGTTTCTTTCTTTGCCCTGGGGTGGAGGACACGCCTGCTGCACCCGAATACAGAAAAGACTTGCACAAACTGCACTGGGCTGTCCTTATGAAAGCTTCACTCATGTTTTTGTGGCAGAGAAACGGGGACCATAAAACCCTAATGCACAGCTGAAAAGACTCTTCTAGAATCTTAACTGTCCCTACCCCCCAAGCCCGGCAGTTTCTTCCAGGACACTTCCCTGCTTGGTCTGTTCTCTTTTCCAGAAGATGAGACAGTGGGCACAAAGCATCCCTCATGGGACAGGAGATCCAGGTAGGACAGTGAAGCTGGACCTGAGGTGGCTTTGCCTCTTAACCCTCAAAGTCATGCCAAAGGCATTTGACATCCTGCCAGCCATGTGACTACTGGTGACTAGGGTGGGACCTGGGAGAGATGGGGTGGCTTCATGATGGAGTCTCCACAAGTCATATAACAGGTGTAGTGGGAAGGGCCATTCTCTACCTCTACCCACTGCTGGGCCTTTTTGAAATCACTATGGTCACCATAGCCACAGATCTGACTCATGTTGCTCTTGGTTAGAGAGTGCTTGAGTGGAGACCAGAGGCCAGCGTCCAGTGGTTTTGAGACGGAATCTCTTACTGTATCAGGAGCTTCCTGATTTGGCTGGGTTGCTTAGCCCAGGAGCTCCAGGAGCCTCCCATCTCTGCCTCCCCAGTGGTGGGAGAAAAGGTGCACACAGCTGTGTCTGGCCTTTAACACGGATGCTGGGGAGCTGAACTCGGGTCTTCAGGCATGCTTGGGTGGCAAGCACTTTGTCAATGGAACCATCTTCCCACCCTCATGGCAAACCTTTTTCTAGTTCCTCATTTTTAAAATTCTAAAAACAAATAGGATAACCAAACAAATCAAAACTCAAAAGTCACCTGTAAAGTAGAGAGGGCTTTCTGAGTCATGTCTCGTGACCAAATAAATAGGATTTAAGAAGGAAAGTGGGGAAAAAGTCATCTTTTTGAAGTTTAACAATTCAGATCGGCCTCATGTCTACCAAAGGAGATGATTTCATGCTCGTTAGCTTTTGGCAGGGGGTGGGGGTGGCACTTTTTTCCTGGAGTGCCACAAAATTAGAAATTTTCAATCATGGCTAATTTTTCTCTGCCTGTCTCCCCCCCCCCAAGGCTGCACCTTAAGCAGCGAGAGGCATGTTTTGAATGCACGGAAAAGGCTAAGCTATAATCATCGGCTGCAGCTTAATCCCTCCTGCAATCCCAATAAATGAAAACTAAATATCAGCAAATGGGTGAATTTCAGAGAAACATCTGTGTTCCATTACAGACTCGCTGGCAACAATGGTGTTGACATACTCTGTGTTACCAGTTATTTCCTCTTGGATTTGTCGAGACTGGAGGATCCCTTCTCGTTTCTAAAATGGAGAAGAGAGGAGAATGAAACAGGCTTTAGTAGTACAGAAACATTGGGTGGCATTCCTGACACAGGGAAGGTTATTGGTGTTTCATAAGACGGTCCAGAGATGAGAAGATTCAAGAAGGGGAAATGCAGTGATTTGGGGGCTCCTGGCTGCATGAACCATCATGGCGGAGTGCAATTGGTGTTTAGTCCAAACAAGTAGGCTGACTCCTGGATGGTGAAGCCTGCCTTTCTTTATTGAAGATTTGTTGGAAGTCAGCTGTTTGCCTTGGGGAGTGAAGCACAGCAAACCAAATGGAAATGAGGGCTGGGTGTGTCTGCCTCCAGCTGGGGCCCCCGCAGGGAGAGCAGTGTGGCTGGTCAGAGGTGTAAAAGGCAGTGTGGACAATCTGGATACATAGAGGACTTTTATTCTGGTTTGCTTTTTACCCAATAACTATGGAGCTCTTTTAATTCTCTGAATATTTTTATTTATTCTTTGTTAATTTCATACATGTATACAATATATCATTATCCTATCTACTCTTTTCCATCCCCCTTGGGCCCTCCTAAGACCTCCCACCCCAACCTTCATGTCTGTGCATATCCCACTGAGCCTGCGTGCACATGCATGTGAGGCCATCCATGGGAACATGGGTAACCTACCAGAGGTCATGGGCCCCTCAAAAAAATGTCTCCCCTTCTCTTAGCAGCCATCACCAGCCAGGAGCTCTTTTGTGAAGGCTTATGAGGCCCCGTGTCAGTCAGGCTGAAATGCTAACTGGCTTGATCTTATGCAGGCAGACACAGCTGTCACGAGAGTCATGTGTGCAGTGGCCACATCTTGTCCATACAGCACGAATACTCATCCTCTGGCCCTTTCTGCTCTTGGATGACATTCCACGAGCCTTCGGGGATTAGTATAGACATCTCATACAGCTGAGCACCGATTCTCAGCACTCTGCCCAGTTAGGAGCCTCTCTGCACTGACTACTGCCCACGGCAGAAAGAGGTCTCTGGAAGCAAGGTTGAGAGTGGCACTAGTCTATGGAGCACATCACTCGAACAGTTGCACGGAGTCGAAGGGTGACATTCTCAGGTCCTTCTTGCTCCAGCAGGCTCCACTTGGTGCCGGCATGGGGACTGTGATGCTGCTCTCTCTGAGAAAAGCAACCACCTTGAGCCCTGGCCAGCCAACCAATTAATTAACCCCCCTCTTCCTCCTCCTCCTCCTCTGTTCTTTTCAAAGACTCATGAAGTCTAGGCTGGCCTTCAATATTATGTGGACTTCCAGCTAGATGGTCAGAGATACTTTTCAAGAAGAGGAAACTCTGGCGAAGGTTGGACCCTGGGGAGAGGTCATTCTAGGGAGAGGTGGCTGCCATTAGTTCCTGGGTAACTCCCTCCAGGGGCGTGTTGCTTGAGAGTTGAAAATGGAGCCAATGAAGGAGCTCAAGGGTTCCCTAGGACCTTCTAATGGATGCCAGGAGGAAGGCTCACTACCAGGTCACTCTGCAGCCAGCAGCAGACCCTTACAGGACAGCCTGGGCATCACATAAAGGCTGAAAGAGCAAAAGCACTGTCTCAAAGCCAAACTGAATGTGAAGAAGGGGCCTCTGAGCCAGCGTATGGTGTCACACATTTAATCCCAGCACGGTGGAGGATAGGGCAGGAAGACTGAGCATTTGGGTCCAGCCTGGACTATATAGTAAAACTGTGCCTCAGTCCAACCCCTCCCCATCAAATGAAGGAAGGACCTCACTTCAGGAACACCCGCTGAACCGTGCCTTCTGCAGCCTCCCTCCCAAACCTCCAGAAACAACAGCCACAGACACTATGGGCCTGGGGAACCCTTTTGCAGAAGGAAAGGCAGAGTGGATAAGAGTCTCTGGCTTACAGGAGGAAGGGACAATCAAGGTGGAAAAGGAAGTGACAGGAAATGGATGTGGAAAGGGATGGGTTGAGGAGAGGACAAATCAGGAAAATTCAGTTTTGAAACACGTCCAATTTTCACACGGGGTTCCTCAAATCCTTGTCTTGGGAGGCCACAGTTGGACGAAATCTGACTTTCCAGTTCATATACTATAAAAGGCTTTTCTACAGATGAGAAGGAAGAGGGCGTTACAGAGGCCTCACTGGCAGCCCTCAGAGCTCCTATCTCTATGTCTGCCTGTGGAGATCAATCCTCGGCTTAGGGGCTCACTTTCTCTAGGTTTGCTTTTGTTTTAAAACAGGGCCTTACTATGTAGCCCAGGCTGGCCTGGAATTTATTAAATAGTCAAGACTAGCCTCAAACTCAAAGCAATCCTCCTGCCTTGGCCTCCTAGGTGATGCACTATTACACAAGGTATTTTCTGTCAGTTCTGGATCCTGCTCCTGAGCCTGTTCTCGTGATAAAGCTAATCACCCTGTAACCCCTAACACAGACACACACAGACACACAAACACACAGACACACAGACACACAAACACACAGACACACACACACACACACAGACACACACACACACACAGACACACACACACACACACACCACATGTACACTGCACTTTGTATAACCCTTTTCCTATGCCCTCACCCTAACAAAAGTCCCTGCAGCAGGAATTAAACCCCAAACTGCTCCTGATGGCTGATAATTGAGCTCAAAATAAGGTCTGAGATGTGAGCTTGCAGGGACCACTGTTTCAAAATAGCAGTCTCCCACCAGCTCTGCTGCTCAAATCTTTTTCTTTTTCCTTTTGTCTCTAGTAAAGCAACAGGTAAGTTTTGTGATTTCTATTGGAGAGCTGTCTAGCTCACCTGGTCAGAAAGACAACTAAAATATTCAATAAATGGACAGACCAAGCACTTGAAGGCATGGTAAGTCACAGAAGGAAAGTAGATGACGTGAAAGGCTGGCTTATCCAGGAACATCTCTACTTGTGGAGGAGCCATGCCTGAACCGAACGACCGCATGTAGAGTTGTGAATAACTCAGGACTCCCAATGCCTAGTACTCTGCATTAACTGTAGAGCTTAGGTGATTTTTGTTAGTTTGTTTTAACCTTTGTTAGAATGGTTTAGGTTCAGAGCAAATCTAAGAAGAGGGGCTAGGAATCTCCTTTGTTTTCTACCCCTGGTACCTGATCTTGTCTCGTCTACTGTCTGCACCCTGCTGCAGAGGGATACACTGTGCACAGCTGAGCTGACTGCACCGAGCCACCAGTCACCCCAAGAGGCCACAGTTACAATTGGGGTCTGCTCCTGATGGGGCTGTGCATCCCAGAGCAGTTTAACTGACCTCAAAATCCCCCGTGCTCCACCATCCACCATCCATCCCTCTCTTCCCCGTGGCAGCGTTTCAAAACACAAGATGAATTCGTGTCTTACTGGCTGGTAAGGATAACAAAACAGAGACGGTGTAGGCTCCTTAAGAAGACACTTGTTCCAGAATGCCCTGGGCTGGCCACAAAATGCTGGGCACAAAGGCAGAGCTCAATGGTAAGGATTCTGAGTACCTGTCTGTCAGCCACACTCAAGGGTCTGATCCACACAGCTCAGCACTGTCAAGGACAGTCCTCTGCCCTGTCTGTGTCATCTTGTCTCCTTGAAGGCAGCACCAACGCACCCTATCCCTATTATAGCTTTATGATGCTTTGCAGAGTTGAGTGCCAGTCGGTGTGGAAGAAAGGCTTTCTCATTAGGGCAGGAGTGATCCGTTGCTTAGGAGAACAATTGTCAAATGCTCCCCCTCCAGTTACCATCTGACCCAAAAGCTCAGCTCAAAGCCCTTTTGTCCTGTAAACAGGCCTGACCTGATCTGGCACAGTTAACTAGCCCAAAAGCTTTCTCTTACTAACTGATGGCAGACCTGCCTCCTGTTGTCGGTTGCAGAGCCCTGGGTGCCCAGGGGGCTTGTATGCACCCAGAGCACACCCTTTCGATGCACATTTATATGGAAAACAACAACAACAACAACAACAACAACCCACCAGAGACAAGCAAGCACAAAGATCACAATATATGATCTTTTGTTTAAATGGGCATGAAGTTGGAAAATAAAATTGCATTTTAAGTGTCTAACTGGGTCAGGGGCAGAGTAAGCTAGCCAGGGGGAGAGAGATCACACTCACATTGTGGAAATTATGTGACCATATGTGAATGAAAATCCTATCCAACAGTCTGGACTTGAGGTTGTAGCTGGGCTTTGCTTGGGGACTGAGAAGCAGCAGAAAAGGGCACAAACATGCACACACACACACACACACACACACACACACACACACACACATCCTTGAACATACAACACTCTCTCCCTATATATGACCTTACATACATACATACACACATACTTTTATCCCTTCCACATGCTCGAACACACGCATTCCCTTTCACACATGCTCCCTTTCACATGCACATATTTCCTCACACATGCAATTAAACACACACACACACATATTCTCACCCATTGATATGCACTCAAACATACACATGCTTGAACACACTTTTAACATGCACACACACATGTTGAACACATACTACCTCACGTGCACACACATAATTGAACATATACTTCACACACACGCACACGCACATACACATGCACATCCCAGAATATGTATTCCTTCACACACAATGCTTATATGACACTTGACTAAAACCATGATTTTCCAAAGCTTGCTAGAATGTGCATGACACATACAAACACCTTTCTTTGTGCTTAACTCTACATACCTCATGAACATACACACTATACACTTTCAGACTCTTCCAGCACACAGACTCTTCCAGCAGATCCACACTCACACAAAGCTACACTGCACACAAGCACACACCCTTTCATTCTCTTCACGCTTACTGAGCATAAGGCAGCGAGTGAGTGCTGGATACCTCCCAGCACAGAGCACAACCGAGTCCACCTAGCCTTCACCCAGCTGGCCTTGTAAGCATCTACTCAACAAGCTTTGACTCTTGCTGAGCTCAGTCTGTGACTTAAGGGTACACATGTATAGGGTAGCGTGCATCTTACCTGGACCACAACCACTTGGATGGAAACATGGTCTGGGAGTCGGATGGGTGCCCGGAAATATTGAGACAGAGCAACCAGCAGGTGGAGGATGGCAACCAGGTTCTTGGCATGAACAGCTGAAATGTAAGATCAGAAAATGAGAGTCTCCAGATTCTAGGCAGAATAGGTATCTATTGAGATGACAGCAGTACCCTCCTCAGTGTCTCCTTGTTGCACCCTGAGTATCAGAGAATTTCTCAGTCACCACCTGTACCCCCTACCCTCAGCCCTCTCAACTTATGGCCATAGGTTCCTTCTCGGATGCTATGCTTGGTAGATTTCCAACATAGCATCTCTACTCCACTTGAGGTTCCCCAGGAGCAATGACTGAGTGTGGCTCAGAGGGAACAGAGGGCTCTACCCAGACCCCTGTTCTCATCTGTACCCACTCCTTTCCCCACACAACAGGGAACAGGACACTGGATTGGTACCACATCCCGTGTCGAAGGCTGTTCACAAACAAGAGATACCAAGTCAGAAGCCCTAGGTCTCTTCCTCTGTCCAGAGTCAACTTCCCTAGAAGTTTGACTTTCCCCCAAAAGTTTGGCTGCTCATGCCTTATAAGGTGGCTATAGTTTATGTTCTCAAGGAAACCCAAGTGCTCTCCACAGTTGCCACACCCTGTGCTCATACTAAACCATTTGTGCTGCTGAAGGCTAGGCCCTTCTAGTTGTAGACGGGTTACATACTGACTCATGAGGCTCTCACAGTCAGGCAGACTAGAACTGGAACATGATTTTGTTACCTGGTTACTGGTTATGGCTTTAGGCAGGGGCTACTCTGACCACTGAGCTTTTACAATCTTGGATAACAGCTCGAAGGTGGGCATATACACTGTAAAGACTTCCAACATTCGCAAGGGCAGAGCCTCTGGGACACTGCAGGTAGGCAGGAATGACCGGTATTTTTTATTATAACGTATGAGAAAGTCCCTGGCACGGAGGCAATCAGGGCATGCCAACCCTCTCTCTTCCTGTCTCATAGAAGGTCAGATCCTTCAGGCTCTTTGCCTGCCTGTGCGGTCCTACTGGCTTCATGACTCTTCATTACAGGGACATTTAAGGGAAAATCCAAAGTACCATGTGTGTATGTCACCCACATAGGGTTGTCTGGGTGTCATTTGTCTTCCCTGGGTCAAAAAGTCTACTACAGAAGTTTTGAGAAGCCACCATTAAAGGAAATGACTCAGACTGTCCCCTGACGTCATCAGCTCCATCCCTCATCATGACCGCTCCACAGGCAGCACACCTGGCTTTTCAGAAGATTCAGATGTGGAACGCACTGTGCACTTACTCTGACCTTCAGTGACAGCCCACAAAATGGCTCCCAGATGGGAATGGGCCACTAACATGGCACTGTCATGAAGATAGAGCCAAACCAGGGTTTGCCCTTCTAGTCAGGGTTGTTATATTATCCCTGAGTTGGATCCTGAGGGCTGTAAGCACACCTGAGGCCCTCTTTCTTTCAATGACAGACTTGATGTTGGAAAAGTTCAGGTTAGCCAAGTCCTTACTGCCTGGTGTTCCTGTATATCGTCTCAGTAAGTGATATCAAAGGTATCAGACAGATGTCAGACCCTTTCAACAAATGCTGTGTTCTCCAGGGGCTCTTTTTCAGAAGAGATAATTCCATTTAGACACACAGAGAATGTGGATAAGGATGTTAGTCTCTGTGTCCCACATCAGCATCAAAAGCAAAACCCTGGGAAACACCCACACCAAGGAGGAGCCGGGCTCAGGTCTGGGGCGTCCAAGCTTGCTTTTGTTGTTGAGCAATAACAAAACCACGCAGTTCTTACTATGTAGTTCTGGTGGGTCCAGAACATTCTACATAGATCAACCTGGCCTTGAACTTGTGGTTCTACTACCTTAGGCTCCTAAAGCTTTTTTTGTTTTTTTTTTTTAAACAAATTTTAATTTTTTTCTTGATTAATTGTATAGGGGAGCCATGGCATGTGTGTGGAGATCAGGGATCACTTTTCTGGGTTGAGTATCTCCTTCTACCATGTGGTAGGTTCTGGGGATTGAATTCAGGTTGTCAAGTTTGATGGCAAACACCTTTACCTGTTGAGCTATTTCACTGACCCCTGAGGTTATTTTTTATTTTTGCCCCTGCCCCCTCTCTCCCTCCTAAGCATAGAAATCCTATGATCTAAAAGCCAATAGCAGAGACCATGAAAGGAAGACAGGACAATGAAGGCTGTCAAGTCTTATCTGCAGCCCACCCATTTCTGCTTCTTTTCTTCCAGCTGTGCCTGAGTTTCTCCTTCTAATCCTGTGCCTAGATGGAGCATATGCCTCAACCACAGCCTTCAAAATCTATGATACAGCCACATAACAGAACCCTTGCACACACAGAAAAGCAGTCAAGACAATGTCAGCTAGGTATTAACGTGAATTAATTAGAGGGACACTCGACAGAAACAAGATAATCACACACTATGCACATCTGCATGCATGTACACAAACATGTACTGTGATCAGCACTTGAAAAGGAATATAAAAACCATTTTGGGTTCTGTGATGAAACCTTGAGCTGAGTCATTCTGTCTTGAACAAGACATAAACTACTCCTTGTCCAGTGTCTCCATACCAAGGATGCAATTCCTCCACTAGTCACCTGATGTTGGGCTGCCTCAGTAGTACTGTGACTGCATTATTGTATTTAATGATGGCCCCAGGGCATGAGAACAGTGAGGCTGGCAACGCAGACATGCTGAAGTGAAGGCATGAAGGGCTGCCTTTAAGTTAAAGGGAGAGAATTCAATAATAGAGAAAAACCTGAGTACTGAGATTCTGATAGCCATAGTAAGAATGCACATTCTACTTAATTATGAAAAAGAATATTCATGGTAGTTTAAAAATGAGATTTATTTATTTACTCCATGTGTGTGGATGTTTTGCCTGTATGCATGTCTGTCTGTGCACAATGTGTGTACCTGGTATCCACAGAGACCACAGGAAGTTATCAGATTTCCCTTTGCTGGGGTTGCAGATGGTTATGAGCTGTCACATGGGTGCTGGGAATGGAACCCAGGCCTCTAAAAGAGCAGCTCTGAACTGCCGAGTCATTTCTCCAGCCCTTCATGTTCATTTTGTTGTTATACCTTAAGGGACAGGAGTGGTGGTCATTGTGTGTGATAAATGTGTTGTTAGGCTAGAAAAGACATCGATGGCAGGTACACAAAAACAAACCTGTAGACCAATAGGGGAGCGTAGGACACCAGGAAATAAACCTGTGGCTACAGTCACCTGGTTTTCAACAGGGATGCAGAAAAGCATTTCCTGGAGAAAAAAATGGCCTCTAACAAGTGGTGCCGGGAAAGCCAAGCACTCAACCCCTTGCAAAAGAATGAAACTAGATCTGTATCTCTCACCGTGAGTGACAATCAACTCAAACGATCAAAGATCTTAACGTGGGACCTGAAAAGTTGAAGCTGCTGATAGAAAACCCAAGCAAAAGACGTCTACACAGGCATAGACAAAGACTTCCCACAAAGAACCCAGTGTCTTGGGAAATGACCCCGTGAACTGAAAAATGGGACTATGGGTAATTAAAAAATGTCTGCAGAGCAGAGGAAACAATCAGCGTAAGGAAACGGCCTACAGCATGGGAGAAAATCTTGCTAGCTCCTGTGCCATAAGATGTAGCAGCTGTAAAGAACCTTAAAGAATTAAACATCACTCTACCCTCTCAACCATCCAATGAATGACTGGGTAAATGCACTGAATAGACATTTCTCAAGAGATAATGCAAATTATACATGTATAATTTGCAAATTTCTCACAAGAAATGCAAATTTTATTATTATTATTACTACTATTATTATTATATTGTGCTCTACTTCCTTAACCATCAAGGCAATGCAAATTAAAAGTACTGTGAGATTCTATCCAGTTAGAATGACTACCACCAGGAGAACAAACAACAAATTCCGGTGAGGCTACGGAGAATGAGGAAGCCTCATTCACACTGGTGGGAGTGGACACCGGTGGGGCCAATACAGAAATCAGCATGGTGGTTCCTTAAAAAACTAAAAATAGAACTACCATACACAACAGCTAGATCACTCCTGGGTGTATCCCAAAGATGCTATGTGGCCATGCCATGGAGTTACATGCACATCTATGTTTACTGCTGCGCTACTCACAAGAGCCAGGAAATGGAACTGGCCTTGATGTCCATCAACAGATGAACAGACACAGTGTATGTATACGATGGAACAATTTAATTCAGCTATAGAGGAAAACAAAGTCATGACATTTACAGGCAAATGGATACAACTGGAGATCAACAGGCGAAATAAGCTATGGCTGTTTTCTTTGTGTGTGTGTGTGTGTGTACACGCGTACATGCATGCGTGTGAGATAGGGAGGAGAAGAAGGAGGAGGACGAGATCTTAAAGGACAGGGGAGAAGAGAGGGAATGGGATGCATGTGACATGAAAACAGAATGAGGTACTATCTGGGCTGAGGAAGGAGTGAGCAAGAGGGGGCAGGAAGGAGGGAGAGAGCAGTGGGTGAGGAGGAGGAGTTAGAGCTGATGAGTGACACAAAGGTATGAAAGGGCACAGCATCATAACTCTGTACTTTGCATGCTAACTTAAAATAATGAAAAAGATGGAAAAGCTATTCCATTTGTGTGTCTGTGCCCGCAATGTGGACAGCTACCCACGGTGCAGGCATCCCCCGGCATGTTGAAAGACATCCCCTTAGGATACAGGGAGATTCCTATCTATACATGCATCCATGTGTATTCATATGTGAGAAAACAAAAAGCATGTTCTAGACACTCTTTATTACACACACAGACACCCACAGATGGACAAACACACACCTTGCAGTAATACTCCAAAATTTTCAGGGCCCATCTCTAGGTAGGCAGCTGTGGAGGCCTCGTACACAGGCTCAGTCAGTGCACAGCCTGGCTCTGCAAGTGGCTCTCTGAATCAGATTCCTGGCTCCCCTGTCATCACTCTGTAGGCAGGGCAGCAGTGCTCCTTCAGGGGACATGGACTGTACCAGTCACCCTTCCTTGCTCTGGGGAAGCGATAGCGGAAGACGCTAGACTTCCTGACCCTGGTATAAACATTTGTAGTGTCATACCTCCTCTGTGCCTTGATTTCCCCATCTGGGAGATGAGGGTGGTGGAAAGAATTACCTGAGCTGGGTGAGCGAGTGCTGAGAGGATTGAAATGGACATTGATATTTCAATGTTTTTATACACTGGCATTTTCTAAATTTTCAATAGTAAAAAAATACTGTTCATGAACAGGAAAGAAAGAAATCCCTAAAGTCCTAGATCAAAGACCTTGGTAACTCAGCAGCCTGTCCCTGCCACCCTTGTCCTGAGCATAAAGGCGACACCGTGTCCCCAAACGCACAGTCAGGCCCGATTAGAGAGAAAGGAGAGAACTTCTCCCTGTGAGTTGTGCCTGCTCTGTTCCTTCTAGAACACACTGCTTCTTCTTGTAAACAAGATCCAGCTCTTCTTGATGCCCTGAGGCATCACAGGGAGCAGCCAAGAGAATAATTATCTCTTTTGACCCGCTAATCCATCTCCATTCTGGAGATCCAGCCAGGGAGACTAATTCACAAGAAGTAAACAGAGAGACAGCAAAGACATCCAACTAAATCCCTCTGATATTAGCAGCCAGCTTGCAAAGTGTGTGTGTGTGTGTGTGTGTGTGTGTGTGTGTGTGTGTGTATGCGTGCTGTATATGTGTGAGGCCAGAGGTCAATATCAGGCGATCAAGTGTTTTCCTCAATGCTCCATCCACTTTGTATTTTTGAGACAGCATCTCTCACTGAACCTGGAGTTCAGTGACTCACTTAGCCAGGGTTGGCCAGAGAATTCCAGAGCTCTCCTGTCTCTGCCTCATGAGCACTGAAATTACAGGTAAGTGGCACTACTCTGAGCTTTTAAGTTTTTAAAAATAAATGGGCACTGGGGCTCTATCCAAGGCTTGCGAGGCAAGCACTTTACCCAGTAAGTCATATGCTCGGCCTCATGTCTCCTTTTCTGACCATGATTTAATTTCCCAGGTACACAGGGAAATAGGGCTCCTTAGCAGGGCAGCCTCTGGGGCCTAAAGCCAGGTCCTGTCCTCAACCCTCAGGTGACTTTGGGTAAGCAGAGAATGCCCTGTTCCCAGCTTATCACACTGTTCTATGCCAGCAGTGGTATAATTATGCTGAAGGAGGTAGTGGGTGTTTTGGCTCCAATGGCAGATGTCAGAAATGAGGACAGAAGACAGCTCCTGGCAGCTATGAGGTCACTGGTGGGGGAGGAGGATTCTAATACTTAGATCCAAACACGGTCTAACCATTTTATTCTCACTGTAAAAAAAAAACATGCATTTGTTTATTTACAAAGAGAAAAATCAGAAAACTCCCTGATTAGGGATTGGCTGTCATTGCTAGTGTCATGTGACCCATTCATTTACTGTTGAATCTGACTTTGGGTTTCTATCAGATGCCAAGGCATCTTGAGGCTGCAAAAGAATGAATGTTCCCTGGGCTGGGGAGATGACCCAGAGGTTCAGAGCACTAGTTGCTCTTCCAGAGGACTGAGGTTTGATTCCCACTACCCACACAACAGCTCACAACTGTTTGTGAGCTCCAGTCCCAGGGGAGCTGACACCTTCTTTTAGCCTTTGTGGGCTCTATATCAGACAAAACACCTATGCATATTGCATATAAAAATATTAAAAAAGAATAAATGGTTCTATATTTTTCTGAAATCTTTGAGCTCTACTACCTGTGAAAGGTGGAACTTAAAAAGTCCTGTACTAGGTAGGGGTGGAAAGATGGTTCAGTCTGTAAAGGTGCTTGCTGTATAGCCTGGCGAATGACTGTCAACTTGACATGACCTAGAATCAGATTCACCTGGGAAGAGAGTCTCAGTAAAAGATTGGTTGCACTGGATTGGCCTCTGTGTCTGTAAGCTAACTGATGTAATAGAAATGTGGCAGAGGTTACCCATCCCATTTATAAGACTTAAAATGGATTCCCCCACTTAGGAGTTAAAAATTATGTCTTCAAACCTAGGAAAGGAAATGATCTGCCTTCACTGTAAGTGACCTCATAGCCGCAAGACTACCCAGTACGGGGGCCACCATTCCCTAGGCAGGGGTGCTGAACTCTGCAAGTGGAGAAGAACTCAAGCCGAGTAGAAGCAGTCAAGCAAATGAATCCATGTACAGCAACAGGAGAGAACTGACTCTATAAAGTTGTATCCTGATATGTACCATGGCATGAACATTCCCCCTTCCCTGCTATGTGTCAGTCAGTCTGTCTGTCTGTCTGTCTGTCTGTCTATCTCTCTAGTAAATAAAACATTAAAACAAACCCTTTCTAGTGCTTGGTATCTGTACTCCTTCTGAGGAGCAGGGTAGAAGTGACAGGGTGTGGGCAGAACTGAAGCCTCACTCTTGGCCTCTCAGCTGTTTGGACCTGTGACCCTCAGCTTCCCCAAGTTCCTACATGCTGGAGACAGCACGGCTCTCAGCAGGCTGTGTGGGCCTCGGAAGTGCCTTCCGGAACACATCATTTCCTTACCAAGCTGACCTGAAAGCCTTCCAGACAAAGGAACACAGACCTGGACATTTTATTATTATTTCCACCCCCAAGGGTTTGTATGATAGGCTATCTTTCCTGTCAAAGGTTATTTCTCAAAGAGAAATGACTTGGCGTCCCAGGTGACAGTTTAGGAATGGTGGGGGACCCTTAGGGGCTAGTGTCGTTGCACAGTCCTCCTCTCCTAACTCACAGTCCACGTTCCACTTGATGCTCCTGGGAGGAAGCTTCAGGGTCTCATTGATCTTCTCCAGCACAGTCTGTAGCTTCTGTTTCTGGGCGATCTCCGACTGCGTAACCTCGGCCACGTTGAGCTTCTCACTCTCCAGTTTCTCTGCAGTGGGAAGGGAAAAGAGCAGCTGTTATCCTGGGTCACAGAAAACCTAAGTTGTGCCTATTCTTTCACGCGTTCACCTATGACAACACACAATGACCACATCTCTACAGTAAAGCCTAGGACTGTTCTGGGGTCCCACCCCACATAATCAAATCTGGGGGTGTTTGAGTGTCCGGTCAAAAATGGCCGGGTGTTTGCAATCCTATGCAATCCTTTTGTATGCTTTAGGCGTCTCTGTATTATTCAAATACCTTATACAATATAAAGGCCATTATATACTGTCATTTTATATTGCTTATAGAATCATGACAAGAAAAGTACGGATATTTTCAGTATGGATGTGATTTTTATTCAAAGATTTTAATTTACGGTCCATTCTAATTCCATTTTTTGTTGCTGTGATAAAATAACCCCCTCCCCCCAAAAAAACCCAACCCAGTAGAGAAAATGTATGTTGGCTGATAGTTCCAGGCTACATTCCATCACTGTGGGAAGTCACAGTGGCAAGAGCCTGTGACAGTTGGTCAGTGGCATCACACAGAGAGATGGATGTACGCATGCTCACTTCTTGCTTCTGCTCAGCTTCGTTTCCCCTCTCATATAGTTCAGAAATCCCCACCTAGGGAGTGGTGCTGCCCTCAGTGGGCTTTCCCACACCCATTAGCTTCATTAAGACAATTCTCCTCAGGCATGCCCTCATGCCCACCCAGTGCAGGGTGTAGACAGTCTCTCACAGAGACTCTTCCCAGGCCACTGGAGGTTGTGCCAGTTGAAGGACCAAGTGTGTTGAGGGCCTTCTAGAAGAGGGACGCTGCTCCTTGTCTAATTGAGCATGCGTCCTGTGGAAGCCTTTTGACTGTACTGTAGATCCCCAGGACCACAGAAATGGGGAATTTACCCAGCCACCAGCTATACCATCTTATAGGCACTCTGTCTGCTCTTGTATGGATGTCACCCCAGTCACACTAGTCTGACAGAAGCATCTCTTTGCTTTTCCTCCCAACCCCTAAAATCAGCATGTGTCTTAAAAGAAATGACATCCTACAAGTACTACCATCCAGCTGGAAGACAGAAGAACCCTCATGGGACCATTACTTCCATGCTCTGATAAGCCCACAGGAGCACCTGCGCAAAATAGCAGCTACAGATTTGAAGTAAGAAGCAAGCACCTGGTAATGGTGAGTGGGGACTTCTCTATTTAGACGGTGCTCGCACTGTGATGTGCTAATACCAATGTAACTTGTGTCCCGACACAGGAGACTGCTTGATCACTTTACTAATCTAGATTTGCATTTTAATCTATCACAAAGGACAAAACAATAGTAGCCCCTTTGATGGGAATTACAGTGCCTGCTTCTAGATTCATCTGAATCCATGCTCCCTGCTCATTCAGGACTGAGAGAGCCCATGGCTCAGAACATGTTTAAAATAGCTTTTCTCTGCATTTTTAAGGGCTGCCATATAAATATTTCAACTTTCCATCAGTGCTCCGACAAGCGCTTATTTATTTTTGGTAATTACAGCTTACACAAGTTATATGCCCTTTGGTGTGAAACTGTCCACTGGAGAGTCTGCAGTTTCTGAAGATACATGAGTTATTGTCAGGAGCAGGGCAGGATGACTGCAGGCTATTTGTAAGTGCAGCATCCTTAGATGTATCTCTCTGCCCTCTTCAGTTGATTCAAGCCATCCCTCACTTTCTAAGTGCAGGGATTTATCAAGCACAGAGCAGACCTTATATATCACTTTGAGAGTGAGCGTGGGTGTGCACACATGTGTGTGTGTGTGTGTGTGTGTGAGTACAGAGAGAGGAAGGGACGGAGGGGAGGGGAAGAGAAGGAGGGGAGAGAGAGGGAGGGGAGAGAGAGGGAGGGAGGGAAAGAGACAGAGACAGACAGAGAGAGAGAGAGAGAGAGAGAGAGAGAGAGAGATGAGTTAGTTTGTATGGAGCTCAGAGAATAATTGCAGAACCCCTTCAACCACTTTGATCCCAAGGATCAAACTCAGATTATCAGACTTGGTGCAAGCACTTTTACCAAATGAGAAATCTGTCAGCCCACCTTTTCCACTTTTAAGCTGAATTCTTATTTTGGATCCTTTCCTTTTAAAGAAAGGAAAGAATTGTTGCCTGCCTCCCTCCATCCTCCATTGTTTCTTGATGACACTGGAACTGTCTTTAGAAGCAAGCTATTTTTTCATACACTGAGACTGCACGCCCTGGGGAGGACTGCACAAAACACTACGATGATCAAGTTGGAAGCCTGAGCTTGACCCAGAGGAAGAGCTGCTGGGCTAGACTGCTGGTGACCGACTCCGGTCTCTGCAGAGGTTGGGAGGGAGGGAGGAGGAGGGTGTGAGAGCTAGGTGTGTGCCAGCCCAGCCTGTGGATTCTCATCCTTACAGCCTTCTGCTGGCTACCACTAAGGTGAATACTTTCCACTTCCGAGTCTCTTTTCCTTCCTCCTTTCTTTTTCTAGAGACAGGATCTCACTGTGTCGCTCTGGTCAATCTAGAACTCATGTAGATTAGGCTGGCCTTAAATCACACACATTGGCCAGACCCTGCCTCTTAAGTGCTGGGTTTAAAGGCAGGTGCTATCACACCTGGCTTTGTCCTTGTTAAAATAATAGGTGGGCAATAGGAAATATATGCCTGGGGGTTGGCAAGGTGGCTCAGTGGGTAAGTCATTTGGTATCTGACATTGCAAGTGTGATTACCTGAGTTTGATCCTGGGACCCACATAAAGGTAGGAGAGGACAGACTCTTATACATTGTCCTCTGACCTCTGACCTCCAAATACATACAGTAGCAGAAATGCATACATTTTTTTAAAAAAATCTAAATAAAATTTAAGAATGAGATTATAGTATTACACACATGTATTTTCCTATTACCCTTTTCTGCAAAGATTTATAGCCCAGATTTCTTTCTAGGCTCAAGTCATTCCTTTTTAAAAAGTTCATATGTACTATATAGAACTTATTGCACATTTGAGCATCCTCTGTAGGGATCCAGCCAGGGTCCATCCCTGTTTTCTCTTTGCAAAAAACATCCCCTGTGTACAGCTAACTGATGGTTGCTGACAAGAATAAGAGCCCACCTCACACGATTTATTCTTGTGTCTGGTTGTCTTTCCAGGTCTCCTCTCATTAGTTCTTTCATTTCTTTACCTCAGTTAACTCCTTCCTTCCTTCCTTCCTTCCTTCCTTCCTTCCTTCCTTCCTTCCTTCCTTCCTTCCTCCCTCCCTCCCTCCCTCCCTCCCTCCCTCCCTCCCTCCCTCCCTTCTATGGTGTGTGTATATGTGTATGTGTCTCTATATGGATGTATATATGTGTATGTGTGTGTATGAGTGTGTATCTGTGTGTGTCTATGTGTGTCTGTGTGCGTGTGTGCATGCATGTAGAAGCCTGAGGTATCTTCCTCAATTGCTCTCCATTATACTTGTTAAAACAGGGCCTCTCACATAGAGCTCACTGGTTTGCCTAGACTGCCAGTGAGCCCCAGAGAATCCTCCTGTCTCCACTCTTCAGGCTTGATGACGCCCAGATGCTGATACAGACAGCTATCAATGTGTGTGCTGGGATCTGAACTCAGGTTCTTATGCCTGTGCAGCAAATACTTAGCCACCGGAGCCGCCTCCCCACTGAATGCCAGTTACAGAGTAGCTTTCCTCCATGGTGCCAAGGAATTAAAGATACCCTTTCCCTTAGATTTCTAACTTCCCTCTTCTGTTCTTAGGGTAATATTAGCTGGGTCTTTACACATCTATTGCTGAAGTATTATTTTCCTGGGAAGCCATTTCTCACGCAATCCCATGCTTCTGTAAATTGCCCATAATTGGCTAATTTTTAGGAAGTGCTAATATGATCTTCAAATAGATACGATGGGGTTTAGAATGTCCCCAGGTGTATTGCGTTGTGACTGTGTCCTTGCTTTCATTTCAGTTAGAATACAAAGATGCTCTTGCAGAGGTCGGCTTTACAAAACAATGGAATGACATGCAACAAATTCAGGGCGCGTAAAGACGGGGCAGAGTGCAGTCAATTCCCAGAACAATGAGATGATGATCCAGATGCTTTAACTCAGTGCTTCCCAAGGGGCTGCATATCAGGTTATGATTAATAATGGTAGCAAAATTACAGTTATGAAGTAGCAACAAAATAATTTTATGGTTGGGGGGTCACCACAACAAAAGAAACTATTAAAGGGTCACAGTGTTAGGAAGGTTGAGAATCACTGCTTTAACTCATGGCGTTGCAACATATATTATACCCCCAAAGAATTTAAGTGCTAAAACCCCCTTTCCAACAGTGCTGAGCCCCCAGCTATTCAACTATTCAAAACCACTTTTGTTTCCAAACATATGGGACACATTCATTAAATTAAAAAAATGAATAAAGTCAATTTCTATGGATTATGTTTGTAATGCACCTGGGTTCACGCACAGTAGGGTTCACGCACACTAGGGGTTGTTAGCATGAGGGGTTGTCTACACTAGGGTCACCCACACTAGGGCTCATCATCATTAGGATTCACCTGTACCAGGAGTCGCTTGCACTAGATGTCATCTGCACTAGGACCCACCCTCACTAGTGGTCACCTGAACTGAGCTAGGGGTCACCTGAAGCACGTTAGTTGACTTCCTATTTGTATTGCTTTCCCCATACTTCCTCCCCTACTATCCTTTTCTCCTTTGAAAAACATTTCTTATTACATATATGCATTTAATTCTGTATGTTTGTGTGTGTGTGTATGTATATGCATCATGGTCAAATAAAACACAGTGATAAGCCCCCCCCCCCCCCAGTCATCCTGAGTTAAGAAATCAGATAAAGAATAGGGGGCTATGGTTGGAGGAACTGAGGTGCAAGACCAGGTCTCAGACTTTCCTGGAATTGTGTCTCCTCTCATGCTGGCCACTGGGTAGGTGTGTGTGTGCGTGTTTGGTGTGTTGGGTATGTTGGGTGTGGGTGTGTGTGAAAATATAATGAAGTGACCATGGACTTCAGTATATAACAGTGATGCTGGGGACCGTGTCCCAGTGTTGCCTTGTAGAAGACACAGGGTAAGAGCAACCTCTGGGGGACCCGAGGATGTAGCCTCCTTTAGCCACTTCAGAAGAGAGGAATCCCAAGAACAGGTGAGCATGGTCAGGGAGTGTTGTGTAGCAGCATTCTTTCAGGTTAAATCTTTCATTTTGGAGAGAAGCCGGTCAAGAGGATGTCCTACGGGGAGGTGAAACATTCCACTCTGCAGGGATGCTCTTTCAGGTCGGAAGCGAAACAACTCAGAATAACTTCAGGAAGTCCCTGGAACGGATCAGATCCATTAGGCCCTCCTCTCTGTGGATCACTCTTAGACAGGCTGCTGCCTAGAAGACTGAATGACAATGTAAGCTGCCTCTAAGAAGTAGAGACCAATTGAGCTACCCAGACACTCTCCAACCTGTGGAGCTGCCCACAGCCTGTGCAGTGTGCTCCAGGCTCCCAGCTCTCATGAGCCAGGGTGGACTTTGGTGATGCAGCTGTCTTTGAATCACTTCTGGTCTAGTGAACAACCCCAACAAAACTCACTGTTTCACCAAGTGGACTTTGGTGGTATCTGAACTTTGGTCTCTCATTGGTTCCCTTTCTGGGGTGAGGAAACACTTGTTCCCATCTCCGTAGGAACAGTGTCACAGAACAGGAAGGCATTTCCTCCTCTGCCTGGGGTTAGGGCACCCTTGCTCTGAGGTGTTGAAGGGTTGATACTATTCCCATAAAAGGATGGGGTGGGTTTCATAAAGAGGCAGGCCAGTGGACCACCATCTGCTGTCTCCCCTGTGGAGTCCTAAGCAGCAGAGAGATGGCCTGTGTCATCAAGAGCTGCCACAGAGCAGATGTTAGACCTTCTGTTTCCTTTGAGATGTCTTTCTCAGAGTTCCCTGTGCCCTGCTAGTCACCTGATGCTCCCTGTTCCCACTTCCAGCCCAAGGCTCTTTCTTCTCCCACCACAGATTAGAGAATCAGCTGGAACCGATTTTGTGCAATGAAGAAAGGAACCTCAGGATAAATGCTTGGCCTCAATGTCCCAGAAAGGGTGATTTTAGGTCTAACTGTCATCTGGTTGCTCTAAGGGCCCAGGTTACAATCAGCACAGTTGTTTTTATTAATATACCTTTTATTTATTAATCACTTTGGGAGTCAGGGTCTAATACAACAATTCTCAACGTGTGGGTTATAACCCCCCATAGGGATCACATATCAGATATTATATATATCAGATATTTACATTATGATTCATAACAGTTGCAAAATTCAAAATTACAGTTACGTACCAATGAAAATAATTTTATGGTCGGGGGGGGGGGGTCACCACAACATGAAGAACTGTATTGAAGGATCTTAGTATTAGGAACGTTGAGAACTGCTAGTTTAATATGTAGTCCAGACTGGCCTCAAACTCATATGTAATTGAGGATTACCTTAAAATCTCGATTGTTCTGTCTCCTCTACCTCCCAAATGCTGAACTTTACAGGTAGGTGACCATGCTCTATGTGTGTGCTAGGATGGACCCCAGAACTCTGTGCATGCTAGGCAGGCAAGTTACCAACTGAGGCACACCCCCAGCCCATCAGTAATATCCTCTTTCTCTCCCTCCACCTTCCTCTGTTTTTTTGAGATAGGATGTTTCTGTGTAGCTCTGACTGACTATTCTAGAACTTTCTATGTTGACCGGGCTGGTCTTGGACCTTCAGGGATCTGCCTACCTCTCTCAAGTGCTGGGATTAAAATTTGCATCACTCCAGGGCTATACAGAGAAACCCTGTTTGGAAACTCGCCCCCCCCCCCCCAAAAAAAAACCCCAACCCAACAACAACAAAAAGTTTGCATCACCATACCTGGCTTCTTTGATAGAATTTAATTAGCATTTTCCTTTTATATTACTTACTTGGTTACTTATATTTCATTTCTGCTTTTTGGTTTTGTGAATTCTTCTTTTCATTTATTTATTTATTAATTTAATTTTTTGTACTAGGGATTGATTGAACCCAGGGTCTTGGACATGACAGGCAAGTGCTCTGTCATTGAGCTACCCCAAGGCCTAGTGCATCTATAACTTCTAAGACATCTATAAACTTTTTTTCTACCAGATCATTGTGTCTGCGCTTTAAGAAAAACTTATGCAAAAATCTGTTGCCAGAACAAAAGAGAAAGGCCCAGAAAACAGACATAGCAGTGGGCACCTGGGAAGGCAGTGAGGTCAGGAGTGAGGAGACCTTCTCCCAAATGCCTCAGGGTTCTGGGAAGGGCTGTTTTCCTGCAAGCAAGCTAGACACTGGTGAGTCAGGTCTGATGCTGCCACTCAAGGGCTCTCGAGCAGAGCACATGCCGAGGGTCATGTCTATCCCAGGTCACCTGTCTTTTCCAGGCTGTTGGCGTCACCATCAAGCTCACATGACCCTCAGTCAAGACATCCCTGCCCTTGGCACCTTGCTCACTTTCCGAGTCTTTGTCCCATGATGTCACCCACATGGCTGCTCCTGCTCTCCAGGCCCAACCAAGTTAGTATAGAAGCACTCAAGCCCCAGATGTTGGAGGCCCAATTTCTAATGATGCTTGATTTATCTTCATACTATCCATTGAGAATTTGATTATTTATGCTGTAGAGAACAAGTTAAAATGCCCAGTGATAGGCCCAGAACCTGATGTATAAATGCCATTCTAAAGTTAAAGAAAAATCTAGTTTCTTTGGAGAAGTGGTTAGCAGAGTTCAGAAAATACCATACGAGCCTAGACTGCCTCATGATGCTACAATGCAAGGACATATCAATAAAACAACAGCTTCATAGCAAAAGATTGCAGGAGCCAATGGTAGAGAGTTCCCAGCAGCCAATGCACAAAGATCTTTTGTCCACATTGATATATTTAAATAGCTGAATAAACTGATAATCAGAAATAACATTACAGTTCGTCCTTGTGAGAGAATTCCAGAGAATAAATGTAGAAGAAGGAAGGAAAAGGAGACTTGTCCTTAGCACACAATTGCACTGATTAAAGCAGAGTCAGTCTACTGCTAGACTCTGTGAGAGTTAAGAGAGGAAGATGTCTCCATGGTCTCAAGGTATTTCTCCCTGAAGAAACTAATCACAAGGAGGAAAAGTGGTAATGCTAGAGTGAAGAGAGTTGACAGAGACCACCGTAAGTCATTTGAAAGCACGCATACCCCCGCCCCCCCATGACAAGTCATAGTGACTACAAGTGCTCCCTAGCAGGCACTGAAAAGGGTGGCTCACTTGGGGGAGTGGATCCCCAAACTGTGTAGTAGTATTACTGTAATCATCATCCTACAAAACTTCCTACCAGTATTCTTCAGACGCACAGCCTCATGAAAGACAAGGAAGGACAGAGAAACCACTGTGGACCCAAGAGCAAAGGAGACTTGCCAGCTAAAGTAGCGTGCAAGCTGGGATGCTGAAATTGAGCATTGTGTTAGAAAGTAATGCATCAGCAAGATTTTGCTGAAAGGACCCAGATATAGTTGTCTCTTGTGAGACTATGCTGGGGCCTAGCAAACACAGAAGTGGATGCTCACAGTCAGCTATTGGATGGATCACAGGGCTTCCAATGGAGGAGCTAGAGAAAGTACCCAAGGAGCTAAAGGGATCTGCAACCCTATAGGTGGAACAACAATATGAACTAACCACTACCCTGGAGCTCTTGTCTCTAGCTGCATATGTATCAAAAGATGGCCTAGTCGGCCATCACTGGAAAGAGAGGCCCTTTGGACTTGCAAACTTTATATGCCCCAGTACAGGGGAACGCCAGGGCCAAAAAAATGGGAATGGGTGGGTAGGGAAGTGGGGGGGAGGGTATGGGGGACTTTTGGGATAGCATTGGAAATGTAATTGAGGAAAATACGTAATAAAAAATATTAAAAATTAAAAAAAAGAAATGCATCCTTGAGGGCTGGAGAGATGGCTCAGCAGTTAAGAGCACTTGTTGCTCTTGCAGAGGACTTGGGTTCAGTTCCCAGAATCCACATGGTAGCCCACAACCCTTCTAACTTCAGCTCGAAAGATCCAGTGCCCTCTCCTGGCATCCTCAGGCACCAGATATGCATCTGGAATGCATTCACATACACAGGCAAAATACATACATAAGATGAAAAAAATAAATAAACCTAAAAAACAATGTAAAACAAAGTAGTGTAGCCAAAGGAGGCCTGTAATTCGGTTAAAGAGCTTTTTAAGGTTATTCTTTCAGTTTTGGTATTGGTGAGATGGTTGGGTCAACTGTGAACATACGGGAGTGTAGGTGAACAATACATGGACATTCCTTGTACAAACTTGGTGACTCAAAGCCTAAAATTAGTTCCAATTCACAAAGTTTAGAAAGAAAGTGACAAATGTCCTTTGGGTTCATTTAAGTATTGAGCAGACTAGTGAGCTGTAGAAAGATATGGAATATCTCCAGCATGATACTGAGGCAAGAAATGATGTACAGGAGCAAAAGATGGAACCGAAGAAGCTAAGAGTAAGCGAGAAGTTCTAAGCCAATGGGTGTCAATCTTCCTAATGCGCAGACCCAACAGTGCCTCATGTTGTGGTGACCCCTCAAACCATAAAATTATTTTCACTGCTTCTTCATAACTGTTGCTTTTGTACTGTTAGGAATCATATTGTAAATATCTGATATACCGATAGTCTTAGGCGACCCCTGTGGAAGGGTGGTTTGACCTCAAAAAAGCCAGGACCCACAGGTTGAGAACCGCTGTTCTAAGCCAAGGTGGCTGTAGCATAATGTAGAGAGTGAACCCTACCCAGCTGACTTAGCCAAACTCTTTCATGAGGCTTTGCATGCATGTTGAGAGATGGGATGGCTGTGATACACAGTAGATGGGAATACAGTTGCCAAGACTTTTGGAGATGAAGGCAAGTGAGCAATCTAGATGACTGAATTTCATCTGAACAACTAGCTGTGCACAGTGAACCCACCATTGGGGTGGAAAAGGAATGCCTTTGGTGGGGAGAACCAAAGGAAGCAGCCTGTTTGGGTCAGGCTGGTGGCAAGGCAGCTGAGGGGCATTCAGGTGGAATGAATCCCTTTGAAGACAGTTAAACGTGAGTGCCATTATGGTAGCTTCAATGATTGAAATCGCAGGAATGGGTGGGAGCACCACCCAGGAAGTCGGAAGACGGATGATGAGTCTCTGGTTAATCTTTATCTCTCTCTGCTACCTGACTGTGTATTATGCAATTGCCCAGCTGTCTCATCTCCTGCCGCTGTGTCTCCCCTGCTATGATGGTCTGTATTCCCTCCAACTATGTGCAAGAACAAACTCTTCTTCCTTTAAGCTATTTCTTACCAGGTACTTGGTTACAGCAATCAGAAAACTAACTAATACACTGAGAAACTCCAACCATGGCTGGAAGAAGCAGAGCCTTGGGAGAAGATAGCAGCAGGTGTCAGCAGCAGGGAGAGTCAATGGAAAAATGGGGAAGTGGGAGGGAGGGAGTGGCTCGCATTGGTAGCACCAAATGCTCTTTGAAAAAACCAGGCTAGGGAAGAAAGAAGACAAAAGACTAGAGGGGAGCTTAAGGTCACAGGGGTCATTCACACCTGTCTCTAAACTGGTCTGTCCCAGGGGCTTCTATGACATTCATTATGCGGCACACTGATTCTTTCGACCTTGGGGATCTTGCCTATAGGTCTGGAATGTGTGTGCTCAACCTTACACCTACAGAGGGCTAAACTGAAGGCTTCACATGAGGAGAATAACTTCTGTTGTGATTCACCTTTGGGACATGAAGATGGACATCTCAAGTCACCTGACCTATTCATACAGGAGGCCTGATCTGGAGCTACACAGATGTGATGTCAGGCTCTTTTGTAACCCTTTCCTGGAGGCAAGATGACTCTGTGGCCACGGTCCGTCCTTCCTCCAAGAGCCTAGCCTAGAACGTTTCGAGGCAGCTTCTGGGTCTGATTAGAAGTCAGTCGTGCTGGAGGGCCAGCAGCTGCAGCCACCGGGGACACACTGAGTGAAGCTCATATCTTCTCCATGATTACATGCGCCAAAACCTTCCCATTTTGCATTCAGCTAGCATTTACAACCTTTAAATATTAATACTCATTAATATTGATGTTTGAGTACCAAATCAGTTTAGCTTCCAAGAAATTACTAGATTTTACATCAGCCATTCATTCATTTACCTAATATACATTGATTAAGTGCTAGGTGATGTGCAAAGCAGCCTGACGGGGCTGGAGAAACCTGGAAAAAAGAAATAAGACCTACTTCCTGACTTCATGTTGGTGAGCCACATGTGCTTACCTACAACCAACACATAAGATGAGGAAGGCATGGAGAAATACGTAGCCCTGTCTTTTACATGTGACCATAATGCATAGAGTGTAAAAGGGAGCGCCCCGAGTCCAGAAGGATGAACAATAATGGCATGTCTTGGTAGATGGTGGAGGAAGGGCCATAGAGACAGACATAAGAAATAATGTACTGGGCTGGACATAGAAACGGAAAAAACAACAGCCAGCATAGCCACTTACTTCATCTGTCATGCCCTGTCATGTGAGCCACATGTGTAGAGGTGTCTGGTGGAAAAGCTACAGACAGCTGTGGGGTTGGGAGGAGCATCCAATGTCCTGAGGGCTGAGCTAAGTGGTCTGGATGGTGATCAGCAAGAGACCTTCGAGTTTTAGATGAGGGTGGACTGGACCTGTGATTTAACCAGGGGTGTCTGTCGCAGCTAGCAGGCGACAGAGCAGAAGATGTGGGATGAGAGGAGTGGAGGCAAGCACAGGAGCTTTGCAACTCTTCAGACAAGTGCAGAAAGGTGACTGAAAATAGCGAAGTAGACTGAGGAGAGATCGCCGAGCAAGGACGTCTTGGCAACACTGTACTGGGGGTTACTGACAGCGAGGGACAGTACCTATCTAGAAGGGTATACTCAGTCCCATGTGTACCCATGCAGAGGTGGCTGAAAGACAGCTAGACACTGAATTAGAACCTTGGTCTGGTGTGGGCCTGAGACAAAGAAGATGAGGAAGGAAGTCTATTCCATTCATTACTTCCTGCAGTGGGGGCTTCTCATCAACCTAGCTGATGACCCTGGATGGCCAGGGAGCAGACCAACGGGTTTCCAAAAGACTCCCCCAACCATTCCATCACATAAGGCAGTACCCCCAGAAGGCAGTTAAAATGCCCATGTTTCCATCCCACTCTGTCCACCTCTCTCAGGTGGGGCACTGTGACCTAGGACTGCCTCTCAGCTAAGAGCCAGCCATCATCCCCAAGTCTCCCCCTTTCCTACCGAAGAGCTTCTGTAGGACTTGGCCATCATAGAGATCTTCAGCGAGGTCCTTCACGATGATTCTTTCTCCCACCAATACGTCATTGATCCAGTCGATGAGCACCTGCAGAGACAGTGTGGGAGTCAGAGAAGAGCTGCTACACATTTGTTTGGAAACTAGCTTTCTTATGCTAGATAATTAAAATCGGCAGAGCAGGCATGGGACCAGTGTGCAAATGGTAGATGTGAGCCCCAGTACCCCTGTGCATTTGCAGAGTGCTCCAGCTAGCTTGTGGTCGACTGGATACAAGCTGGAGTCATCTGACAGGGAAGCTCAATTGAGAAAGTGCCTCCTATAGGCTGTGAGAAGCCTATAGGATATTTTCTCAATTAGTGATTGACTTGGAAAGGGCCAGGTTAATTATGGGGGGGTGACACCTCTAGGCTAGTGGTCCTGGGTTCTCTAAGAAAGCAGGCTGACCAAGCCTTGAGGAGCAAGCCAATGAGCAGTGGTTCTCTATCAGTTCTTGCCTCCAGGTTCCTGCCTTGTTTGAGTTCCTGTCCCGACTTCCCTCAGTGTTGGACCACCAACTCTAAGCTAAAATAAACCCTTGCTTCCCCAAGTGGTTTACGATCATGGTGTTTTATGACAGCAATAGAAACCCTAAGACTGCCTTCTAGTGTCAGCAGTACTAGTGACTCTGATGGCCTTCCCTGTCCCTACCAGGCCTTCCTCCAAAGGGAAAGGCTTCATACCAGGCAAGAGTATAGACTCTAGAGTTATGCAAACAGGTCAAACCCCAAGCCTCACCTATTGACTTGTGTGTGTACCACTGTCATCTACAACTGTGTGCACATGTGTCTGCACCCCTCTGATGTCCATGACATAAGTGTGCCTGGCCCTCTACGAACTGTGCTTGACTCACAGCCCTGTGCATGTACACACTCTTGTCAACTCGGAACTTGTGCATGCTCATCTCTGTCACCTGTGAGTCGGAGGCAAGCTAGTTAGTTCTTTGAGCCTCTGGTTTCTGATCTCTAACACTGTGGACAAAAGTGCTCCCTGAGTTAGGTAACTGAAAAGAATTACCTATGACAAGGGCCAAATACTCCATGGAAGACAGATCTTCTTAGCATATCACTCTCCCTTTATGGTACTCGGTAAGGTAGTTCCTGTCAGCTAGTTATGTTGTACCCACAGTCAGGAAACACAGCAAGATGGATGCTGGTGTTCAGCTTGCTTTCTTCTCCTTTGTATTTTGTCTGGGACCTCAGCTCCCAGAACAGTGCTGGAGTGCCCACACCCACAGTGGGTCTTCTTAAATTAACCTAACTGAGATAAATGCTTACAGGCATGCCCAGAGATATGTTTGCATAGTCATTCTAAATCGCATCAAGTTGACAATCAAGAGTAATCATCTGTGGAGAGCCGTGAGCAATCGCCATTACAAGATGGCGCTGGCCTCCACTGTGCCTAACTGGAAAACAAGTAATGTGTGCAGGTGCAAGAGTAAATTCGTGCCAAGTCACTGCCCATCCTGGGGTGTAGCAATGAGGTGATGGGCAAGCAACAAATCAGGTGCTGACACGCCGCGCGGAGGGGTATATAAGCAGCGCCATTTTCCGGGTTCGGGGTCTTCCTTCTGATGAAGCAGTAAAGCTTTGTTGTAGAAGAATCCAGTTGTCCGAGTGTGTTCTTGCCGGCGAGACACTAGCTCGGGACAATCATCACCAGGTCCTACCCAGGCAGAGAGCACACAGAAGCAAGCAGCAACGAACAGATGCTCCCCTAAAGCCTTGCTTTTGAGGTGTCTCTGAAGAGAAGATGAGAAGGTCTGCTGTGAAGACTAGGATTTCATAGCCATAAGCATGCTGGGCTAGACATTGGGGATATGATGATTCCAAAGAAAGGAACATCTCTAACCCCCAAAAGTTCACTGGCTAGAAGGCTAGGAGAGAGTGGGGGCAGCACAGCACTCAAGAGCTAAAGCCAAGGGGTCATTGCTCTACAGAGAGGCTGCGTCACAGCAATGGCCATTAGAAAGGTCTTTTTGATGGACGTGGTGTGCAGGAAGCCAAAGGCAATCCAAATGGATGGAGCTGCCTAAGCAAAGGCCTGCGGAGATTGAGTGCTGCAGCCAAAGGCCAGCTGTCCCTGTGTCACTACAAAGATTATCTGAGGCTGAAGAGAGAGCCAGAGCAAAGACTCAACTACCTTCTGAGGGCTCTGCACTTGATAGAAAACTACAGACAGGCTTTGAGCAGAAAGACACTGTAAGTGGACTTGTGGACTAGTTAGACACTTTTCTGTTTTGAAGTGAGGCTTGGGAACAAACAGTGGGGACATAGGTCAGGGGACAAGAGGGGTTACTATACGATTGTCAAAGTATCATATACAACATATGTCTTCCCCATCCCCCACTCCCTTCCTTATTCCAGGCTGGCCTCAAACTCCATGTCACTCAGTATGATCTTGGATTTTGGATTCTTCTGCCTCCACTTCCCAAGTGCTGGGATTACAGGCATGTGCCACACTGGTGGGAATGGAACCCAGAGCTGTTTGCACACTAGGAGAGTACTCTACTAACAGAGCCACATTCCCAGCCACCAATTCCATCTCTCTAAAACAGGCACTAAACAAATCGCTTGGCCTCCTGAGACTCCGTTTCCTCATCTGGAGAATGGGGTTGTTTCTGATTTTCACTTTACAAGTTTCTTTGACATGACATTGTCCTCCCTGCCATGGCCTTTGTTTGGTGCCTTCTCTGACTCCTGCCACGGCCGGAAGGTTGTGGGGAAGACTCCTAGAACCTGTTCTTACTGGTTCTTACCTTCATCAGCTCTTGAAGTTTGGGGTCATTGCGTGAGTTTGGATCGACCATTGTCCGGACCTCATTCTCCTCTGTAAAAGGAAACAGGGTCTCTGTGTTGAATGCTGCCTACTGTACAAGGAAGCTTCTCTCACAGAGGTTGAAAGCAGCTTCGGCCTAACTGGTTGGGGAGAAATAACTGTGAGCGCTCAGCCCCAAGGGAACACTGAGGAAGAGGGGACAAGAAGGCTGTTCCAGTGGGTAGCTCCACAGCTGTGCATATATGGGCAGCATCAGATTTAAAAAGAAGAGAAGGGAGAAGAGATGAGGTTGAGAAGGAGGACATGTTGGGGGGTATTTTGGAGTTAGAGAAAAAACAGAAGTGGATGCAATCCTATTTCATTATATACATGTATGGAATTCTCAAAGAATAAATTCTTAAAATTAAAGAAAAAAGTCCTAAAACTAAAAAGAGAGCAAAAAGAAGAAGAAAAGGAGTTTGGTGGGGTGCCTAAGCTGTGGGCACTAAGCTATTCCAGAGACAAGAAGGACATTTACCCAGCAGAGTGTCCTCGGGGTCCAGCTCGAAGGAGATGGGGCTAAGAGGCAGGTTGATGGCGTTCATTCCTTCCTCCTGGAACTCGGATACTGAAAGACAAGGAAGGGTCTGGTCACATGCTGGGGAAGGATGGATGGGGGCGGGGGGTGGGGGGTGGGGGACTCTGCAAAGGTCATGACCAACACTGATGCTGAGGGGATGCCTCTCCTTCCTCAGTCAGCTGGCAGTTGCTCCCCAGTCTACCATCAATCCCCCGTGGCTTTCCTAAGACAGCCTAATTGTCCCTTTAATCTCAACTTTCTGGCTGTCATCCTTCTTGCTTTCCTGAGAAGAGAGGAGTCATAAATGCAAAGATCCATTTTCTCCTAGAGAAGATTCTAGAACAAACAGG